>NC_079190.1:5409112-5436612 GCF_029499605.1 Hyla sarda
TTTTGCAAATGCAGGGGAGAATCCAATGGGAGTTGTAGCTTTGCAAATGCAGGGGAAAATCCAATGGGAGTTGTAGTTTTGCAAATGCTGGAGAGAATCCAATGGGAGTTGTAGTTTTGCAAATGCTGGAGAGAATCCAATGGGAGTTGTAGTTTTGCAAATGCAGGGGAGAATCCAATGGGAGTTGTAGTTTTGCAAATGCAGGGGAGAATCCAATGGGAGTTGTAGTTTTGCAAATGCTGGAGAGAATCCAATGGGAGTTGTAGTTTTGCAAATGCTGGAGAGAATCCAATGGGAGTTGTAGTTTTGCAAATGCAGGGGAGAATCCAATGGGAGTTGTAGTTTTGCAAATGCAGGGGAGAATCCAATGGGAGTTGTAGTTTTGCAAATGCTGGAAAGAATCCAATGGGAGTTGTAGTTTTGCAAATGCTGGAGAGAATCCAATGGGAGTTGTAGTTTTGCAAATGCAGGGGAGAATCCAATGGGAGTTGTAGTTTTGCAAATGCAGGGGAGAATCCAATGGGAGTTGTAGTTTTGCAAATGCTGGAGAGAATCCAATGGGAGTTGTAGCTTTGCAAATGCTGGAGAGAATCCAATGGGAGTTGTAGTTTTGCACATGCAGGGGAGAATCTGAGTAAGGAACACTGACATGTAGCATGCTTCAGTCTAACGATGACAGCTTATGATGGGAGTTGTAGTTTTGGAAGAGCTGAACAGACACAGGCTGCAGTAGACACTTTGGGCATGCTGGGAGTTGTAGTTGTGCAATTGCTGGAGAGAATCCGAATAAGAAACCCTGACATATAGCATGCTTCACTCTAAGGATGGCAGCGTATGATGGGAGTTGTAGTGTTGGAAGATCCAAAGAGACACAGGTTGGAGAACAATGCAGTAAACACTTTGGGCATGCTGGGAGTTGTAGTTTTGCCAATGCTGGAGAGAATCCGAATAAGGAACACGGACATAAAGCATGCATCATCCTAAGGATGACAGTATGTGATGGGAGTTGTAGTTTTGAAAGAGCCAAAGAGACACAGGTTGGAAAACCCTGCAATAGACACATTGCGCATGCTGGGAGTTGTAGTTTTGCCAATGCTGGAGAGAATCCGAATAAGAAACGCCGACATATAGCATGCATTATTCTAAGGATGAAAGCATATGATGGGAGTTGTAGTTTTGGAAGAGCCGAAGAGTCACAGGTTTGGGGAATACTGCAGTAGACACTTTGGGCATGCTGGGAGTTGTAGTTTTTGCAAATGCTGGAGAGAATCCGAATAAACAACACTGACGTATAGCATGCATCATTCTAAGGAAAGCAGCGTATGATGGGAGTTGTAGTGTTGGAGGAACCAAAGAGACACAGGTTGGAGAACAATGCAGTAGACACTTTGGGCATGCTGGGAGTTGTAGTTTTGCCAATGTTGGAGAGAATCCGAATAAGAAACACTGACATGAAGCATGCATCTTCCTAAGGATGACAGCATATGATGGGAGTTGTAGTGATGGAAGAGTCACAGGTTGGGGAATAATGCAGTAGACATTTTGAGCATGCTGGGAGTTGTAGTTGTTTACATGCTGGAGAGATACAGGTTGGAGAACATTCCAATAGATGCTATGAGCATGCTGGGATTTGTAGTTGTGTAAATGGCAGATAGGATCTGTTTGGGGGACACTGACATACAAGTCTTATTCTACTGCTATCAGTATGATGGGAGTTGTAGTTAGGCAACAGCTGGAGAGACACAGATTGGGTAACAGTACTGTAGATGCTTTGTGCTTGCTGGGAGTTGTAGTTTTTCTAATGCTGGAGAGAAGCTGAACACTGACATAGGGCATGCCTTATTCTAAGAATGGTAGTGAATGATGGGAGTTGTAGTTTTGGAAGAGCTGCAAAGAGGCAGATTGGGGAAAACTGCAGTAGACACTTTGGGCATGCTGGGAGTTGTAGTATTGCAAATCCTGGAGAGGTTTTAATTAAGGAACTGACAAACAGGATGCCTCATTCTATGACTGTCAGCGTATGATGGGAGTTGTATTTTGGAACAGTAGGAAAGACGCAGATTGGGGAACACTACAGTAAACACTTTGAGCATGCTGGGAGTTGTAGTTTTGTAAATGCTGGAGAGAATCTGAATAAGAAACACTGATATAAAACATGGTTCACTCTAAGGATGGTAGCGTATGATGGGCGTTGTAGTTTTCGGATACCTGAAGAGACACATGTTTGGTAACACTGCAGTAGACACTTTGAGCATGCTGGGAGTTGTAGTTTTGGGAATGCTAAAGAGACTCTGATCAAGGAACACAGACATATAGGATGCCTTATTCTATGACGGTCAGTGCATGATGGGAGTTGTAGTTATACAACAGCTGGAAAGACACAGGTCAGGAAACACTGTAGAAAACACTTCGAGCCTGCTGGGAGTTGTAGTTTTGCATACATTTTGATTAAGGGACACTAAGATACAGGATGCCACATTCTAAGACTTTCAGCGTATGATGGGAGTTGTAATTATGCAACAGCCAGAGAGACACAGGTTAGGAAACACTGTAGTTAACACTTTGAGCATGCTGGGAGTTATAGTTTTGGACATGCTGGAGAGACTATACTTAAAGAACACTGACATATATAGGATGCCTCATTCTATTGCTGTCAGATATGATGGGAGTTGTAGTTATGCAACAGCTGGAGAGACACAGGTTAGGAACCGCTGCAGAAGACACTTTGGGCTTGCTGGGAGTTGTAGTTTTGCCAATGCTGGATAGACTCTGATTAAGGAAAACGGACATACAGGCTGTCAGCGTATGATGGGAGTTGTAGTTTTGCAAAAGGTTGGGGATTACTGCAGTAGACATTTTTTTTTGGCATGCTGGGAGTTGTAGTTTTCGGAGAGTCCTGCAGAAGGGGAGGATGGGGGTTGTAGTGTTGGGATTTATTTTTGTGCTCCTATATTGCAGTCTGGTCACATAAGGGACAGCTGGCAGGATCTTGGCCAGTGTTTCACAACCAGTGTGCCTCCAGCTGTTTGGCATGCTGGGAGTTGTAGTTTTGCAACAGCTGGAGGCACACTGGGCTGTCAGGGCATGCTGGGAGTTGTAGTTTTGCAACAGCTGGAGGCACACTGGGCTGTCAGGGCATGCTGGGAGTTGTAGTTTTCCAACAGCTGGAGGCACACTGGGCTGTCAGGGCATGCTGGGAGTTATAGTTTTGCAACAGCTGGAGGCACCCAGGTTGGGAAGCACTGATCTGGGCACTGGTATAGCAGGTGTAGGGCAGCATTGTGTGGGCACTTTGCAGATCTGGCACCTAGTCGGACACTCTATTTAATTCTGCATATGGCGGAGTTGTGGCACTCGGTGTCGGTTGGCAGAATGTTTGGCTGCAGGTGCCGCCTGGTGTGAGCGCTGGAGATCCTGCAGGATATATCTGTGAGATCCTGCAGGATATATCTGTGAGATCCTGCAGGATATATCTGTGAGATCCTGCAGGATATATCTGTGAGATCCTGCAGGATATATCTGTGAGATCCTGCAGGATATATCTGTGAGATCCTGCAGGATATATCTGTGAGATCCTGCAGGATATATCTGTGAGATCCTGCAGGATATATCTGTGAGATCCTGCAGGATATATCTGTGAGATCCTGCAGGATATATCTGTGAGATCCTGCAGGATATATCTGTGAGGTCCTGCAGGATATATCTGTGAGGTCCTGCAGGATATATCTGTGAGGTCCTGCAGGATATATCTGTGAGGTCCTGCAGGATATATCTGTGAGATCCTGCAGGATATATCTGTGAGATCCTGCAGGATATATCTGTGAGATCCTGCAGGATATATCTGTGAGATCCTGCAGGATATATCTGTGAGGTCCTGCAGGATATATCTGTGAGGTCCTGCAGGATATATCTGTCAGGTCCTGCAGGATATATCTGTCAGGTCCTGCAGGATATATCTGTGAGATCCTGCAGGATATATCTGTGAGATCCTGCAGGATATATCTGTGAGATCCTGCAGGATATATCTGTGAGATCCTGCAGGATATATCTGTGAGGTCCTGCAGGATATATCTGTGAGATCCTGCAGGATATATCTGTGAGATCCTGCAGGATATATCTGTGAGATCCTGCAGGATATATCTGTGAGATCCTGCAGGATATATCTGTGAGATCCTGCAGGATATATCTGTGAGATCCTGCAGGATATATCTGTGAGATCCTGCAGGATATATCTGTGAGATCCTGCAGGATATATCTGTGAGATCCTGCAGGATATATCTGTGAGATCCTGCAGGATATATCTGTGAGATCCTGCAGGATATATCTGTGAGATCCTGCAGGATATATCTGTGAGATCCTGCAGGATATATCTGTGAGATCCTGCAGGATATATCTGTGAGATCCTGCAGGATATATCTGTGAGATCCTGCAGGATATATCTGTGAGATCCTGCAGGATATATCTGTGAGATCCTGCAGGATATATCTGTGAGATCCTGCAGGATATATCTGTGAGATCCTGCAGGATATATCTGTCAGATCCTGCAGGATATATCTGTGAGATCCTGCAGGATATATCTGTGAGATCCTGCAGGATATATCTGTGAGATCCTGCAGGATATATCTGTGAGATCCTGCAGGATATATCTGTGAGATCCTGCAGGATATATCTGTGAGATCCTGCAGGATATATCTGTGAGATCCTGCAGGATATATCTGTGAGATCCTGCAGGATATATCTGTGAGATCCTGCAGGATATATCTGTGAGGTCCTGCAGGATATATCTGTGAGATCCTGCAGGATATATCTGTGAGATCCTGCAGGATATATCTGTGAGATCCTGCAGGATATATCTGTGAGATCCTGCAGGATATATCTGTGAGATCCTGCAGGATATATCTGTGAGATCCTGCAGGATATATCTGTGAGATCCTGCAGGATATATCTGTGAGATCCTGCAGGATATATCTGTGAGATCCTGCAGGATATATCTGTGAGATCCTGCAGGATATATCTGTGAGATCCTGCAGGATATATCTGTGAGATCCTGCAGGATATATCTGTGAGATCCTGCAGGATATATCTGTGAGATCCTGCAGGATATATCTGTCAGATCCTGCAGGATATATCTGTGAGATCCTGCAGGATATATCTGTCAGATCCTGCAGGATATATCTGTGAGATCCTGCAGGATATATCTGTGAGGTCCTGCAGGATATATCTGTGAGATCCTGCAGGATATATCTGTCAGATCCTGCAGGATATATCTGTCAGATCCTGCAGGATATATCTGTCAGATCCTGCAGGATATATCTGTGAGATCCTGCAGGATATATCTGTGAGATCCTGCAGGATATATCTGTGAGATCCTGCAGGATATATCTGTGAGGTCCTGCAGGATATATCTGTGAGATCCTGCAGGATATATCTGTGAGATCCTGCAGGATATATCTGTGAGATCCTGCAGGATATATCTGTGAGATCCTGCAGGATATATCTGTGAGATCCTGCAGGATATATCTGTGAGATCCTGCAGGATATATCTGTGAGATCCTGCAGGATATATCTGTGAGATCCTGCAGGATATATCTGTGAGATCCTGCAGGATATATCTGTGAGATCCTGCAGGATATATCTGTGAGATCCTGCAGGATATATCTGTGAGATCCTGCAGGATATATCTGTGAGATCCTGCAGGATATATCTGTGAGATCCTGCAGGATATATCTGTCAGATCCTGCAGGATATATCTGTGAGATCCTGCAGGATATATCTGTGAGGTCCTGCAGGATATATCTGTGAGATCCTGCAGGATATATCTGTGAGATCCTGCAGGATATATCTGTGAGGTCCTGCAGGATATATCTGTCAGATCCTTACACTTGTTATTCTGATACATTGTGACGCTTCCTCCTCCCTCTGGAGATGAGAACAGGAGAATCTAACAGAAGGATATGTAACCAGCTCTGGTGGAACTACTACTCCCAGCGTGTACTGACTGCCGCTTAATCATCACACACTGTGGGTTCTGCTGAATGTTGTGTCTTTCTATTTATCTCAGTGTTTTTCCCAAGTAGGGTGCCTCCAGCTGTTGCAAAACTACAACTCCCAGCATGTCCTGATATGTTGGGAGTTGTAGTTTTGCAACAGCTGGAGACACCTTACTTGGAGAAACGCTGAGTTATCTATTGGAATGTAAGAAATTGTACTGAAAATATTCGATCTGATGTCACCACAAGAGGGGGCACAATGATGGGGGTTATAATTCTACCACAGAGCACGGGGAGGTGAGGAAAGTCCTGCAGGAAATGTTTTGTGTAACACAGTAATAATGTAGTAGATGTGACCTGCAGTCCTATGTAACACCACAGATAACAGTGATAACTCTCTGAGTACAGATAATGTATAGATGTGACCTGCAGTCCTATGTAACACCACAGATAACAGTGATAACTCTCTGAGTACAGATAATGTATAGATGTGACCTGCAGTCCTATGTAACACCACAGATAACAGTGATAACTCTCTGAGTACAGATAATGTAGTAGATTTGACCTGCAGTCCTATGTAACACCACAGATAACAGTGATAACTCTCTGAGTACAGATCATGTATAGATGTGACCTGCAGTCCTATGTAACACCACAGATAACAGTGATAACTCTCTGAGTACAGATAATGTAGTAGATGTGACCTGCAGTCCTATGTAACACCACAGATAACACAGTGATAACTCTCTGAGTACAGATAATGTATAGATGTGACCTGCAGTCCTATGTAACACCACAGATAACACAGTGATAACTCTCTGAGTACAGATAATGTATAGATGTGACCTGCAGTCCTATGTAACACCACAGATAACTGATAACTCTCTGAGTACAGATAATGTATAGATGTGACCTGCAGTCCTATGTAACACCACAGATAACACAGTGATAACTCTCTGAGTACAGATAATGTATAGATGTGACCTGCAGTCCTATGTAACACCACAGATAACAGTGATAACTCTCTGAGTACAGATAATGTAGTAGATGTGACCTGCAGTCCTATGTAACACCACAGATAACAGTGATAACTCTCTGAGTACAGATAATGTATAGATGTGACCTGCAGTCCTATGTAACACCACAGATAACACAGTGATATCTCTCTGAGTACAGATAATGTAGTAGATGTGACCTGCAGTCCTATGTAACACCACAGATAACACAGTGATAACTCTCTGAGTACAGATAATGTATAGATGTGACCTGCAGTCCTATGTAACACCACAGATAACACAGTGATAACTCTCTGAGTACAGATAATGTAGTAGATGTGACCTGCAGTCCTATGTAACACCACAGATAACAGTGATAACTCTCTGAGTACAGATAATGTATAGATGTGACCTGCAGTCCTATGTAACATCACAGATAACAGTGATAACTCTCTGAGTACAGATAATGTAGTAGATGTGACCTGCAGTCCTATGTAACACCACAGATAACACAGTGATAACTCTCTGAGTACAGATAATGTATAGATGTGACCTGCAGTCCTATGTAACACCACAGATAACACAGTGATAACTCTCTGAGTACAGATAATGTATAGATGTGACCTGCAGTCCTATGTAACACCACAGATAACACAGTGATAACTCTCTGAGTACAGATAATGTATAGATGTGACCTGCAGTCCTATGTAACACCACAGATAACAGTGATAACACTCTGAGTACAGATAATGTAGTAGATGTGACCTGCAGTCCTATGTAACACCACAGATAACACAGTGATAACTCTCTGAGTACAGATAATGTAGTAGATGTGACCTGCAGTCCTATGTAACACCACAGATAACACAGTGATAACTCTCTGAGTACAGATAATGTATAGATGTGACCTGCAGTCCTATGTAACACCACAGATAACAGTGATAACACTCTGAGTACAGATAATGTAGTAGATGTGACCTGCAGTCCTATGTAACACCACAGATAACACAGTGATAACACTCTGAGTACAGATAATGTAGTAGAGGTGACCTGCAGTCCTATGTAACACCACAGATAACAGTGATAACTCCCTGAGTACATATAATGTATAGATGTGACCTGCAGTCCTATGTAACACCACAGATAACAGTGATAACTCTCTGAGTACAGATAATGTATAGATGTGACCTGCAGTCCTATGTAACACCACAGATAACAGTGATAACTCTCTGAGTACAGATAATGCATAGATGTGACCTGCAGTCCTATGTAACACCACAGATAACAGTGATAACTCTCTGAGTACAGATAATGTATAGATGTGACCTGCAGTCCTATGTAACACCACAGATAACACAGTGATAACTCTGAGTACAGATAATGTATAGATGTGACCTGCAGTCCTATGTAACACCACAGATAACACAGTGATATATGTTGCCTGCAGTCCTATGTAACTCCCTTGATACAGCCTCATGAACATGACATAGTCAGCTGGTATCGCCTATATAAATGGTTTCGGACATCTGTCATGTAGTGGACACCTTTATTTGCAGTCCTATGTAACCCCACAGAGTGCAGTGCCACATGACGCCTCCTCTCTGCTGTTCCTGACTGTTGATTCCCCAGGACTGTGCGGCTCTCGTAGTCAGGATCTGCTGGTTTCCCACATATCAGGATTAGTCTATTAACCTTTAAATGACATTCCACTGTGTAAACTGGGATTGACCTCTTCCTAATAATAGACAATATGCAGCACCCGGGGGGACACTGTACTGCTGGGGGGTCCCAGAAACACTTCCCAATTTCCCTGATGGTCCGGGGGGCTCTTCTTTGCTTTATGGACACTGCTTGGATTTCATGTTAATTATAACTATATATATATATATATATATATAGATTATAAATATATAGCTGCTGTTCAGGAGTCTGGGAGAGCAGGGTGACCAAATCTATCAGAGGTGCCACTAGACTTTATCGGATGTCACTCAGCTTTTCCATGGAAATATCTTACAAGAAGACAGATGAATGGAGGCGAGTAAACGAGTCGGGAGCTCTGTATACCCTATGTATGTCAGAGGTCTCGCTAGGACCCTGCAGGGCCGCTTACTGGGGGCCCGGAGTATGACTTGTTTATCACTTCCCCAGAGAGTGACATTTCCATGCAGCAGTTGGCAGCCGCACTGTGGGCAGCGTGACAGTGACGGGCGCTGGATGTTCATTCACAGCCCCGGATTCCTCTGCCGCCTCTAGAATAAACACTGGAGCTAAAATTAACTCTTTATAAAGCTGATCTCCGGTTATTGCTGGGGATAAGTAAAGGGGACCCCCGAGGACTGAAGGCACCCACTGTAATAAAAACAAGAACAGCAGAATAATCACACTACTAGAGGGAATCCTCAGGGGAGGAGCTACAGAGGAAGGACAGGGTGGAGCCAAAGAGAGGAGGGAGGAGCCCCAGAGAGAGAGAGAGAGAGAGAGAGAAAAAAGGAGGAGCTATAGAAAGTGGAGAGGGGGGGTCATAGAGAGAGAAGGGAAGACACATTGAGATTTAGATGAATGTGGTACAAAGAGAGAAGGAGGAGCTATATTTGAAAAGGGAGGAGCCACAGAGAGAGGGGAGAAATGAGCCATAGAAAGAGAATAAGGAGACGCCAAATTGAGGACAAGGAGGAGCCAAAATATAGTAGAGTAGGAAGATACCGAGAAGGGTGAGGAGGAAGAAGGCACAAAGAGCGGGCAAGTTGGGTCCTTAGAGTAAGGTAACCCAGGGAGAATGGAGGGGAAAAGACATAGAGGCAGGTAATGAAAGAGTCACAGCCATGAAAAGTGACGATGGAGGAGCCACAGAGGCAGGAGTGGGAGGAGCCACAGAGGCAGGAGTGGGAGGAGCCACAGAGGCAGGAGAGGGAGGAGCCACAGAGGGAGGAGCCACAGAGGCAGGAGAGGGAGGAGCCACAGAGACAGGAGAGGGAGGAGCCACAGAGGCAGGAGAGGGAGGAGCTACAGATAAAAAAAATAAGGCTGAGGGTGAAGCCTAAGAAATTAGGAGGTTTTCTGACCATTAGTCTTCAACAGTCTCCACCAGTCTTTACCATTTCCATCATTCCTCACGCATATTTATTCTTTTTTGCCAGTCTTATGTATCCAACAATCTCCATCAGTTTTCATCAGTCTCTAGTTTCTCAGCTTCTATCAGTGTCATTCAGTCCTCACTTTTCACCAACAATAGGCAATGTTCATGACCGATCTGCACCAGTTGTCTGTAGTTTTCACCGATTCATCACGAGTGTCCAGCAGTCTTTACTGATCTTCCTTAGTCTTCATTGGTCATTATCTATCTTCACCAGTCGTTATTAGTCATAATCAGCTTTCACCAGTCTTTATTTGTCAACATCAATTGTCACCAGTCTTCATTAGCAATTATCGGTCTTCACCAGTCTTCATTGGTCATTATCGGTCTTCACCAGTCTTCATTGGTCATTATCGGTCTTCACCAGTCTTCATTGGTCATTATCTATCTTCACCAGTCGTTATTAGTCATAATCAGCTTTCACCAGTCTTTATTTGTCAACATCAATTGTCACCAGTCTTCATTAGCAATTATCGGTCTTCACCAGTCTTCATTGGTCATTATCGGTCTTCACCAGTCTTCATTGGTCATTATCGGTCTTCACCAGTCTTCATTGGTCATTATCGGTCTTTACCAGTCTTCATTGGTCATTGTCGGTCTTCACCAGTCTTCATTGGTCATTATTGGTCTTCACCAGTCTTCATTGGTCATTATTGGTCTTCACCAGTCTTCATTGGTCATTATCGGTCTTCACCAGTCTTCATTGGTCATTATTGGTCTTCACCAGTCTTCATTGGTCATTATAGGTCTTCACCAGTTTTTATTGCTCATTATCGGTATTCAGCAGTCTATATTGGTCATTATCCGTCTTCACCAGTCTTCATTAGTCATTATGGGTGTTCACCAGTCTTCATTGGTCATTATCCGTCTTCACCAGTATTCATTAGTCATTATCAGTCTTCACCAGTCTTCATTGGTCATTATTGGTCTTCACTAGCCTTCATTGCTCATTATCAGCCACATCCAGTTTCTCTTATTCCAACTCCTCACCCTTCTTTACCAGTTTCAGTCATTACCAGTTTCAGTCATTACCAGTCTCTAACACCAGTTTTCAAGATTATTTACCAGTCTTTTTTGGTATTTTCTAGTCTTCACATGTCTTTACTATTGTCCCGACATTAATTTGTAAAAACGTAACAAAAGTGAGTCCACCCCTCAACTCTATATATTATGTGAATGTCTCCAAAACTACAGCTCCTGTTTCTTCAGTCCAAAATGTTCATTTATTTACAAGGTATATTGTACACACACTATATATGTATATGTATATATATATATATATATATATATATATATATATATATGTGTGTGTATGTGTGTATATATATATATATATATATATATATATATGTATAAGTTTCAAATTGTTTGAGATTGGTTGTGTCCAATTTAGCTTAGAGTAGGACAACTTTCATTCAAACTCTCACAATATTGCTCGGCTCATGGTGTAGTGGACTGAGAGCTCGTCTAGCTAAGGATAATTGTCCACCAGTCTTCATCAATCTCCATTAGTCATTATCGGTCTTCACCGTACCTCTTCATCGGTGTTCACCAATCTCCATTAGTCATTATCAGTCTTTACCATACAACTTCACCAGTCTTCACCAATATCCATCAGTCATTATCAGTCTTCACCGTACCTCTTCACCAGTCTTCACCAATCTCCATTTATCATTATCAGTCTTCACCGTACCTCTTCACCAGTCTTCACCAATCTCCATTTATCATTATCAGTCTTCACCGTACCTCTTCACCAGTCTTCACCAATCTCCATTTATCATTATCAGTCTTCACCATACAACTTCACCAGTCTTCACCAATCTCCATTTATCATTATCAGTCTTCACCGTACCTCTTCACCAGTCTTCACCAATCTCCATTTATCATTATCAGTCTTCACCATACAACTTCACCCGTGTTCAAAAGTTTTTTAATGAAGGTTTTACAGTATTAAATCAGACATACAAACACCTATACAGGTAGTCATGGTACCAGTAGGGAAGCAAAGGTTATCTGTGCATTCGGCTGGATATTGATATAGATAGAACAAAACGATAAAGACATCAGATGGAAGCATCGGCACCCAATGATAACATAACCAAAGATAAAGGATAGAAAGTGGGGAAAAGGAAAAATGGAGAAAGAAAAGATGAGTTTCCAGAAGTTCCCATTGTTCTTCCCCAGTGTGTCAGTCTTCACCAGTCTCCACACATATTCTAGTTTTCAGTATTCACCAGTTTTCACCAATCTCCTTTAGGTTTCACCAAAGTCTTTACCAGTTTCCATACATCGTCATCAATTTTTATTATTTTTAACCATTCTTTACCAGTCTCCATTAGTCACCACCAGTGTCTACCAGACTTTACCATTGTTCTCCAGGCTTCACCAGTGACCACCAATTTTCATTGCCCATATTCGAATTCGCGATATTTCACAAATATATAGACGAATATTCGTCCTATATTCGCGAACTTCGTATTTGCATATGCAAATATTCGCATATTCGAAGAAGAAAACAGTGAGGGGGTGGGCAACTTTACTATTGGTTGCTAGGGATGTTGTTGATAACCTCTGACAATTGTATTTGCATCATTTTGGGGGTACAGTCTCCCCCTCCCTCCCCATTCTAGGGCAGTTTCCCCCCCACCCCCCAGTCACTCTAGGGCAGGCTCCTTCCACTCTAGGACAGTCTCCCTCCCCATTCTAGGGCAGTCTCCCCCCCACCCCCCAGTCACTCTAGGGCAGGCTCCTTCCACTCTAGGACAGTCTTCCCCCCCCCCCTCCCCATTCTAGGGCAGTCTCCCCCCACCCCCCAGTCACTCTAGGGCAGGCTCCTTCCACTCTAGGACAGTCTTCCCCCCCCCCCTCCCCATTCTAGGGCAGTCTCCCCCCCACCCCCCAGTCACTCTAGGGCAGGCTCCTTCCACTCTAGGACAGGCTCCCCCTCCCTCCCCATTCTAGGGCAGTCTCCCCCCCACCCCCCAGTCACTCTAGGGCAGGCTCCTTCCACTCTAGGACAGTCTCCCCCCCCCCCCCTCCCCATTCTAGGGCAGTCTCCCCCACCCCCCCCCCCCAGTCACTCTAGGGCGGGCTTCATTATTCTTTGCGTGTTCTGTTTTCTTTTATCACAAAGTCGTCCTGTTTGCAGGATCTCCTTGTCCTTTCCCACCTGTAGGATCAGTCTCTGGATGTGTCCACAGACAGAACATCACATGTGTGACCGCGGCACAAAGCGCACAACTTTATCAGCCATTGTATCTAGATACATTTATGTCATTGTTATGTAATGGTATAGACAGAACTCTGACCCACAGAGCTTACAATCTGTGTCGTGTCCCTGGTAACAGCAGCACTTGGCATTGTGGACTCTGCTGCACATCACATGCGTAGGAACAGCAGAGCTCAACAACGGCAAAATCCAATTACACGGAGCCGCAATGTTTGTCTCAAGTAATTTGGGGACGTCTCCGGTTTGTGGCGCGTCTAATAATATCAGCCAGATATAAGAAAGAAAGAAGGGAGGGGTCTGCCCCACATTATAATACTGCCCCAATACATAATATATAATGTGTGACCTCTAATCCCAGGGAACACCCAGCTTCTCCAGATCCAGAACAGTACAGAGATCTACAGGAGAACTGCCCCAACTCATCTTATCCTACCCGACAGTCATGGAAAAGACAGGAATGTGGGGCAGTATTATAGTAGTTATATTCTTGTATATAGGAGCAGTATTATAGTAGTTATATTCTTGTATATAGGAGCAGTATAATAGTAGTTATATTCTTGTATATAGGAGGCAGTATTATAGTAGTTATATTCTTGTATATAGGAGCAGTATTATAGTAGTTATATTCTTGTATATAGGGGCAGTATTATAGTAGTTATATTCTTGTATATAGGAGCAGTATTATAGTAGTTATATTCTTGTATATAGGAGCAGTATTATAGTAGTTATATTCTTGTATATAGGAGCAGTATTATAGTAGTTATATTCTTGTATATAGGAGGCAGTATTATAGTAGTTATTTTCTTGTATATAGGAGCAGTATTATAGTAGTTATATTCTTGTATATAGGAGGCAGTATTATAGTAGTTATATTCTTGTATATAGGAGCAGTATTATAGTAGTTATATTCTTATATATAGGAGGCAGTATTATAGTAGTTATATTCTTGTATATAGGAGCAGTATTATAGTAGTTATATTCTTGTATATAGGAGGCAGTATTATAGTAGTTATATTCTTGTATGTAGGAGGCAGTATTATAGTAGTTATATTCTTGTATATACGAGGCAGTATTATAGTAGTTATATTCTTGTATATAGGAGCAGTATTAAAGTAGTTATATTCTTGTATATAGGAGCAGTATTATAGTAGTTATATTCTTGTATATAGGAGCAGTATTATAGTAGTTATATTCTTGTATATAGGAGCAGTATTATAGTAGTTATATTCTTGTATATAGGAGGCAGTATTATAGTAGTTATATTCTTGTATGTAGGAGGTAGTATTATAGTAGTTATATTCTTGTATATACGAGGCAGTATTATAGTAGTTATATTCTTGTATATAGGAGCAGTATTAAAGTAGTTATATTCTTGTATATAGGAGCAGTATTATAGTAGTTATATTCTTGTATATAGGAGCAGTATTATAGTAGTTATATTCTTGTATATAGGAGCAGTATTATTGTAGTTATATTCTTGTATATAGGAGCAGTATTATAGTAGTTATATTCTTATATATAGGAGCCGTATTATAGTATTATATTCTTGTATATAGGAGCAGTATTATAGTAGTTATATTCTTGTATATAGGGGGCAGTATTATAGTAGTTATATTCTTGTATATAGGAGCAGTATTATAGCAGTTATATTCTTGTATATAGGAGCAGTATTATTGTAGTTATATTGTATATAGGAGCAGTATTATAGTAGTTATATTCTTGTATATAGGAGCAGTATTATAGTAGTTATATTCTTGTATATAGGAGCAGTATTATAGTAGTTATATTCTTGTATATAGGAGCAGTATTATAGTAGTTATACAACAAAAATAGAGAAACACAGCCGCACATCTACAAT
This sequence comes from Hyla sarda, assembly GCF_029499605.1. NCBI lineage: Eukaryota > Metazoa > Chordata > Amphibia > Anura > Hylidae > Hyla > Hyla sarda. The sequence goes on from NC_079190.1 coordinate 5,424,318, forward strand.
CTTGTATTTTGATCTATTTGTTTCTCAGCATAATTTCAAAAACTAACAGGTTGTTATTATACATTTTGATCTAAAAGTATAAACCCACTCGCCATGTCAAGGCCACCTAGTCAGAGTGGGTCCCTAACCTAACACTGGTGTAGCGCGCCGGGTGGCGAACCATGTTTCCAAGACACTGAGCCCACAGGGGGAATGACCCAGTGGCCAGGCAGCCCCACTACTGCCCGACCAAGCCTCTGGCTCTAGGTCACACCACCCCACAGACAAAGCATCACAGAAACAATGGCCGCCACAGAGCACCACACTAGTGTGAAAATCTACCATATACTCCCTGCCAGAGGGCTGTGAGAATGTTAGGAGGAAACCCACATGCAATTTCCTGCTATTTTTTAGTCTCTCCCTTTTTCATGGCCAGCACTCTACTCCATTCCACTCATTCGGCCCAGGCATTTTTAATTAGCAGGAGACTGCATAAGGGTTTCTGTGATGCTTTGTCTGTAGGGTGGTGCGGCCCAGAGCCAGGGGCTTGCTCGGGCAGCAGTGGGGTTGCCTGGCCACTGGGTCGTTCCCCCTGTGGGCATGGTGTCACTTTGTCTCCCGTGTAGTTGCGGTCGCTCTGTCTCCCGTGTAGTTGCGGTCGCTCTGTCTCCCGTGTAGTTGCGGTCGCTCTGTCTCCCGCGTAGTTGCGGTCGCTCTGTCTCCCTTCTAGTTGCAGTTGCTTTGTCTCCCGTGTAGTTGCGGTCGCTCTGTCTCCCGTGTAGTTGCGGTCGCTCTGTCTCCCGCGTAGTTGCGGTCGCTCTGTCTCCCGTGTAGTTGCGGTCGCTCTGTCTCCCGTGTAGTTGCGGTCGCTCTGTCTCCCGCGTAGTTGCGGTCGCTCTGTCTCCCGCGTAGTTGCGGTCGCTCTGTCTCCCGTGTAGTTGCGGTCGCTCTGTCTCCCGTGTAGTTGCGGTCGCTCTGTCTCCCGTGTAGTTGCGGTCGCTCTGTCTCCCGTGTAGTTGCGGTCGCTCTGTCTCCCGCGTAGTTGCGGTCGCTCTGTCTCCCGTGTAGTCGCGGTCGCTCTGTCTCCCGTGTAGTTGCGGTCGCTCTGTCTCCCGTGTAGTTGCGGTCGCTCTGTCTCCCGTGTAGTTGCGGTCGCTCTGTCTCCCGTGTAGTTGCGGTCGCTCTGTCTCCCGTGTAGTTGCGGTCGCTCTGTCTCCCGTGTAGTTGCGGTCGCTCTGTCTCCCGTGTAGTTGCGATCGCTCTGTCTCCCGTGTAGTTGCGATCGCTCTGTCTCCCTTCTAGTTGCGATCGCTCTGTCTCCCGTGTAGTTGCGGTCGCTCTGTCTCCCGTGTAGTTGCGGTCGCTCTGTCTCCCTTCTAGTTGCGGTCGCTCTGTCTCCCGTGTAGTTGCGGTCGCTCTGTCTCCCGCGTAGTTGCGGTCGCTCTGTCTCCCGTGTAGTTGCGGTCGCTCTGTCTCCCGTGTAGTTGCGGTCGCTCTGTCTCCCGTGTAGTTGCGGTCGCTCTGTCTCCCGTGTAGTTGCGGTCGCTCTGTCTCCCGTGTAGTTGCGGTCGCTCTGTCTCCCGCGTAGTTGCGGTCGCTCTGTCTCCCGTGTAGTTGCGGTCGCTCTGTCTCCCGTGTAGTTGCGGTCGCTCTGTCTCCCGTGTAGTTGCGGTCGCTCTGTCTCCCGTGTAGTTGCGGTCGCTCTGTCTCCCGTGTAGTTGCGGTCGCTCTGTCTCCCGTGTAGTTGCGGTCGCTCTGTCTCCCGTGTAGTTGCGGTCGCTCTGTCTCCCGTGTAGTTGCGGTCGCTCTGTCTCCCGTGTAGTTGCGGTCGCTCTGTCTCCCGTGTAGTTGCGGTCGCTCTGTCTCCCGCGTAGTTGCGGTCGCTCTGTCTCCCGTGTAGTTGCGGTCGCTCTGTCTCCCGCGTAGTTGCGGTCGCTCTGTCTCCCGCGTAGTTGCGGTCGCTCTGTCTCCCGTGTAGTTGCGGTCGCTCTGTCTCCCGTGTAGTTGCGGTCGCTCTGTCTCCCGTGTAGTTGCGGTCGCTCTGTCTCCCGTGTAGTTGCGGTCGCTCTGTCTCCCGTGTAGTTGCGGTCGCTCTGTCTCTCGTGTAGTTGCGGTCGCTCTGTCTCCCGTGTAGTTGCGGTCGCTCTGTCTCCCGTGTAGTTGCGGTCGCTCTGTCTCCCGTGTAGTTGCGGTCGCTCTGTCTCCCGTGTAGTTGCGGTCGCTCTGTCTCTCGTGTAGTTGCGGTCGCTCTGTCTCTCGTGTAGTTGCGGTCGCTCTGTCTCCCGCGTAGTTGCGGTCGCTCTGTCTCCCGCGTAGTTGCGGTCATGCACAGACTCTTTCCTCCTTTCTCTGTATATTTGACTCTCTTTCCTACATTACTTAGCTCAGTCTATTATAGAAGCCATTAGTAGACTCACAATTAAATTGCCCACGTGCAGACCGAGTGCATCATGGCAGATAGGGAATCCAGCTCTGCTACTTTTAGCTTTTTATCTGTTTCTATGGATTTCTGGCTAAAACATTATGGTGGCCCCTATATGACTCCTATTTCCATTGTAGATTTGTCACATCATAGTTGCAGTTATGGAGATTATCACTTGTGTTTACATCTTGGTTGGGTTTTTCCTATGGTAAATGGTCACATGAGCAGATAACACACATTGGGGTTCAGGGTAATTAGTTAGATGTTCATTAGGAGAATGGTTGGTCCTCCAGTCCCTGGGGCCCCGGCATTGTGGGGCCCCTGTTTTGTACACACCCCTTATTGACTATATATGATAAGAGCCATTGATTATCTGTCACTCCTGGTTAATGGTGGCTCTAAGTGATTGTCTGTAAGGGATCGTATTGATTATCACTTTCTCATTGTGACCTCACGCTGGAGCCGCAGCAGCAGATCTATGAGGTCGGCCGTTATAAGGACGCCGGACGATCGGGGGTGATTGACCAGAGAGGCAGGTGCTCAATTACCGTGAGCGCCAGATGCCCAACACAGGTTTTGTTTATCAGCTAAATGGTCTCAATGTATTCACATTGGCTGTGAACTAAATGGTTCCGGAACGTTCTCTGTTGCTCCAGGATTTGTTGTTAGTTACTAGAGATGAGCGAACTTACAGTAATCCGATTCGTCACGAACTTCTCGGTTCGGCAGTTGCTGACTTTATCCTGCATAAATGAGTTCAGCTTTCAGGTGCTCCGGTGGCTGGAGACCTGAACTCATTTATGCAGGATAAAGTCATCAACTGCCGAGCCGAGAAGTTCGTGACTAATCAAATTACTGCAAGTTTGCTCATCTCTATTAGTTACTTTTCCCAGATGTGATCGGAGAGAAGAAAAGGCCAATGTTCTTCGTAGATCCCCTAGAATAATATTGTGTTAGAAATCTATCCTCATCCTCTTGGTTCCTTGTCCTCTTTGTCTGTCACAGTTTCTGGTTTATCATGCTCCTCTACGCGCTCTTGTATATACTCTTCTACGCGCTCTTGTATATACTCTTCTATGGGCTCTTCTGTGCGTTCTTCTATACGTTCTTCTTTGTGCTCTTCTATATGTTATATGCGTTCTTCTATGTGCTCTTCTATACATTTTTCTATGTGCTCTTTTATTTGTTCTATGTGCTCTTCTATAAGTTCTTCTATATGTTCTCCTATGTGCTCTTCTATACGCTTCTCTATATGCTCTTCTATATGCTCTTCTATGTGTTCTTCTATATGTTCTTCTATCTCCTCTATGTGCTCTTCTATACGTTTCTCTATATGCTCTTCTATGTGTTCTTCTATATGTTCTTCTATCTCCTCTATGTGCTCTTCTATACGTTTCTCTATATGCTCTTCTATGTGTTCTTCTATCTGTTCTATACACTCTTCTATACACTCTTCTATATGTTCTCCTATGTGTTCTATCTCTTCTATGTGCTCTTCTATTGGGGAGACTTATCAAATCCTGTGCTGAGGAAAAGTTGACCAGTTGCCCATAAGGCCTCTGAGAAATGAAAGCAGCGATCTGATTGGTTGCTATGGGCAACTCGGCAACTTTTCTTCTGGACGGGTTTTGATAAATCTCCCCCGATGTGTTCTTCTCTGCGCTCTTCTGTACTCTCTTCTAAATGCTCTTGTATCTGTTCTATAAGTTCTATGTGTTCTTCTGTATGTTCTTCTATCTCTTGTATGTGCTCTTCTATATGTTCTTCTATTTGCTCTTCTGTGTTCTATGTTTTTCTATCTGTTCTATGTTTTCTTCTATAAGCTCTTTTATACGCTCTTCTGTATGTTCTTCTATAAGCTTTTCTGTACGCTCTTCTGTATGTTCTTCTATCTCTTGTGTGTGCTCTTCTATACGCTCTTCTGTATGTTCTTCTATCTCTTGTTTGGTCTCTTCTATATGTTCTTCTATCTCTTGTATGTGCTCTTCTGTATGTTCTATCTCTTGTATGTGCTCTTCTGTATGTTCTTCTATAAGCTCTTCTGTACGCTCTTCTATATGTTCTTCTATCTCTTGTATGTGCTCTTCTATATGTTCTTCTATCTCTTGTATGTGCTCTTCTGTATGTTCTATCTCTTGTATGTGCTCTTCTATATGTTCTTCTATCTCTTCTATGTGCTCTTCTATATGTTCTTCTATCTCTTGTATGTGCTCTTCTGTATGTTCTATCTCTTGTATGTGCTCTTCTGTATGTTCTATCTCTTGTATGTGCTCTTCTGTATGTTCTTCTATCTCTTGTTTGGTCTCTTCTATATGTTCTTCTATCTCTTGTATGTGCTCTTCTATATGTTCTTCTATCTCTTGTATGTGCTCTTCTATCTCTTGTATGTGCTCTTCTGTATGTTCTATCTCTTGTATGTGCTCTTCTGTATGTTCTATCTCTTGTATGTGCTCTTCTATATGTTCTTCTATCTCTTCTATGTGCTCTTCTATATGTTCTTCTATCTCTTGTATGTGCTCTTCTGTATGTTCTATCTCTTGTATGTGCTCTTCTGTATGTTCTATCTCTTGTATGTGCTCTTCTGTATGTTCTATCTCTTGTATGTGCTCTTCTGTATGTTCTTCTATCTCTTGTTTGGTCTCTTCTATATGTTCTTCTATCTCTTGTATGTGCTCTTCTGTATGTTCTATCTCTTGTATGTGCTCTTCTATATGTTCTACTATCTCTTGTATGTGCTCTTCTATATGTTCTTCTATCTCTTGTATGTGCTCTTCTATATGTTCTTCTATCTCTTGTATGTGCTCTTCTATATGTTCTTCTATCTCTTGTATGTGCTCTTCTGTATGTTCTATCTCTTGTATGTGCTCTTCTATATGTTCTTCTATCTCTTGTATGTGCTCTTCTGTATGTTCTATCTCTTGTATGTGCTCTTCTGTATGTTCTATCTCTTGTATGTGCTCTTCTATATGTTCTTCTATCTCTTGTATGTGCTCTTCTGTATGTTCTATCTCTTTTATGGGCTCTTCTATATGTATATCCACTTTAAATTTCAGTGTCCAAAGTTCAGACCATTCTTCTAGTTTTCCTAAATCCTTTTCCATTTGGCGGATCCCTCCAGGAACATCAACCCTGTTACTTATCTTTGTGTCATCAGCAAAATTACCAAGACCATCGAGACCTTCTGCAATATCAAAGATATCAAAGATATCGAAGATATTAAACAAAATTGGTCCCAGTACAGATCCCTGAGGTCTCCACTGGTGAAAAGACCTCGCTCTGAATATTCTCCATCTCTTGTTTGGTCTCTTCTATATGTTCTTCTATCTCTTGTATGTGCTCTTCTATATGTTCTTCTATCTCTTGTATGTGCTCTTCTATCTCTTGTATGTGCTCTTCTGTATGTTCTATCTCTTGTATGTGCTCTTCTGTATGTTCTATCTCTTGTATGTGCTCTTCTATATGTTCTTCTATCTCTTCTATGTGCTCTTCTATATGTTCTTCTATCTCTTGTATGTGCTCTTCTGTATGTTCTATCTCTTGTATGTGCTCTTCTGTATGTTCTATCTCTTGTATGTGCTCTTCTGTATGTTCTATCTCTTGTATGTGCTCTTCTGTATGTTCTATCTCTTGTATGTGCTCTTCTGTATGTTCTATCTCTTGTATGTGCTCTTCTGTATGTTCTTCTATCTCTTGTTTGGTCTCTTCTATATGTTCTTCTATCTCTTGTATGTGCTCTTCTGTATGTTCTATCTCTTGTATGTGCTCTTCTATATGTTCTACTATCTCTTGTATGTGCTCTTCTATATGTTCTTCTATCTCTTGTATGTGCTCTTCTATATGTTCTTCTATCTCTTGTATGTGCTCTTCTATATGTTCTTCTATCTCTTGTATGTGCTCTTCTGTATGTTCTATCTCTTGTATGTGCTCTTCTATATGTTCTTCTATCTCTTGTATGTGCTCTTCTGTATGTTCTATCTCTTGTATGTGCTCTTCTGTATGTTCTATCTCTTGTATGTGCTCTTCTATATGTTCTTCTATCTCTTGTATGTGCTCTTCTGTATGTTCTATCTCTTTTATGGGCTCTTCTATATGTATATCCACTTTAAATTTCAGTGTCCAAAGTTCAGACCATTCTTCTAGTTTTCCTAAATCCTTTTCCATTTGGCGGATCCCTCCAGGAACATCAACCCTGTTACTTATCTTTGTGTCATCAGCAAAATTACCAAGACCATCGAGACCTTCTGCAATATCAAAGATATCAAAGATATCGAAGATATTAAACAAAATTGGTCCCAGTACAGATCCCTGAGGTCTCCACTGGTGAAAAGACCTCGCTCTGAATATTCTCCATTGACTACAACCCTCTGTTGTCTGTCACTCAGCCACTCAATAATCCACTCAACAATATGGGAGTCCAAGCTCAATGACTGTAGTTTATTGAAAAGCCTTACTAAAATCTAGATAAGCGATGTTTACTGCCCCTCCGCCATCTATTATTTTAGTCACACAGTTAAAAAAAAACAATCAGATTAGTTTGACATGATCTCCCTGAAGTAAACCCATGTTGTTTTTCATCTTGCAATCCATGGGATTTTAGATGTTCCACAATCCTATCCTTTAGTAGGGTTTCCATTAATTTCCCCACTATTGATGTCAGACTTACTGGCCTATAGTTACCTGATTCCTCCCTACTACCTTTCTTGTGAATGGCCACGACGTTTGCTAATTTCCAATCTTCCGGGACGACTCCTGTTACCAGTGATTGTTTAAATAAATCTGTTACGGTTTTGCTAGCTCACCGCTAAAGCTCTTTTAATAATTTTGGGTGTATCCCATCAGGCCCCTGTGATTTGTCTTCACTTTAGACAGCCAACGTAGAACCTCTTCCTCTGTAAAGACACATGCATCAAACAATTCATTAGTTTTCCTCCCTAATTGAGGTCCCTTTCCTTCTTTTCTATAGAAACTGAACAGAAGTCATCATTAAGGCAGTCGGCTAGCCCTTTATTCTCTTCTACATTCCTTCCTTCCTTTGTTTTTAATTTAGTTATTCCTTGTTTTAATTTCCCTTTTTCATTTATATATCTGAAGAATGTTTTATCCCCTTTTTTCACAGACTGAGCTAGTTTTTCTTCTGCCTGCGCTTTAGAAGTTCTTATAACTTGCTTGGCCTCTTTCTGCCTAGTCTTGTAGATTTCCGTATCTTCATTGCTCTGGGTTGTTTTATGATTACTAAATACTAGCTTTTATTTTTTTATGATTTTGGCCACTTCTGCTGAGTACCACAGTGGTCTCTTCCTTTTTCTGCTTTTACTGATAAGTCTAATGCAATTTCCTGTTTCCTTCAATAATGCGTCTTTTAAGTAGTCCCATTTCTCCTGAACTCCATGTAATCCGTTCCAGTCTGATATGGACTCATTTATGACTAATCTCATTTTTGAAAATTTTTCTAAAATCGAACTTTTGTTTTTTGTGTGGTACCTCTTAAGGACGCAGGGCGTACCTGTACGCCCTGAGTCCGCTCCCTTTCTATAACACGGGTCCACGGCGTGGCCCCGCGTCATAGCAGGTCGGGCCCGGCCTCTAGCAGCTTGAAAAAAAAAAGTGAATAAAGATCATTTAACCCCTAATAAAATTTTGAATCACCCCCCCTTTTCTCATTTAAAAAAAAAAACAAAAAACTGTGTAAATAAAAATAAACATATGTGGTATTGCTGCATACGGAAATGTCTTAATTATAAAAATATATCGTTAATTAAACCGCACGGTCAATGGCGTACGCGCAAAAAAATTCCAACGTCCAAAATAGCGTATTTTTGGTCACTATTTATATCGTGAAAACATGAATAAAAAGAGATCAAAAAGTCCGATCAATACAAAAACTTCAGATCACGGCGCTAAAAATGAGCCCTCATACCACCCCATACGTGGAAAAATAAAAAAAGTTATAGGGGTCAGAAGATGACAATTTTAAACGTAATTAGTTTCGTGCATGTGGTTATGATTTTTTCCAGAAGTCCGACAAAATCACCTATATAAGTAGGGGATCATTTTTACTGAAAGATGTACTTCGTAGAAACGGAAGCCCCCAAAATGGCGTTTTTTCTTCAATTTAGTTTTTCCGAATTCCAATTTTTTTTTTTTCCGTTTCGCCAAAGATTTTTGGGTAAAATGACTGATGTCATTACAGAGTAGAATTGGTGGCACAAAAAATAAGCAATCATGTGGATTTTTAGGTACAAAATTATGATGTTTTTTAAAGGTAAGGAAGAAAAAACAAAGTGCAAAAACTGAAAAACCTTCAGTCTTTAAAGGGGTATTCCGCCCCTAGACATCTTATCCCCTATCCAAAGGATAGGGGATAAGATTTCAGTACGCCGCGGTCCCGCTGCTGGGGAGCCCCGGGATCCCCGCTGCGGCACCGCGCTCTCATTACAGCACAGAGCGAGTTCGCTCTGCACGTAATGACGCGCAATACAGGGGCCGGAGCATCGTGAAGTCACGGCTCCGCCCTCGTGATGTGACGGCCCGCCCCTTTCAATACAAGTCTATGGGAGGGGCGTGGCGGTCGTCACGCCCCCTGCCATAGACTTGCATTAAGGGGACGGGCCGTGATGTCACAAGGGGCGGAGCCATGACGTCACGCGGCTCCGTTCCCTGTATCGCCTGTCATTACGCACAGAGCGAACTCGCCCTGTGCAGTAATGATAGCGCAGTGCCGCAGCGGGGATCCCCAGCAGCGGGACCGAGGCATACTGACATCTTATCCCCTATCCTTTGGATAGGGGATAAGATGCCTAGGGGCGGAGTACCCCTTTAAGGGGTTAAACCACACTGACTGGTGATTACTAGATCCCAAGCTTTCGCCTACAAAAACATCATATACCAAATCCCCATTTGTGAATACCAAATCCAAAATGGCCTCCCTCCGGGTTGGCTCCTCAACCACTTGTAGAGATAATCCCAGTAGGGAATTTAGAATATCTGTTCTTCTGGCAGAACTTGCTATTTCAGTTTTCCAGTTTATATCTGGAAGATTAAAGTCTCCCATAATGATAACGTCTCCTTTCATTGTCATTTTAGCTATTTCTTCAACTGGTAGATCATCTACTTCTTTAACTTGGCCAGGTGGTCTATATATCACCCTTACACGAGTTACTGTCTGATTACCAAACTGCAACGTAACCCAAACTGACTCTATGTTGGCCTCACTAACTTGTATTAGGTTAGATTTTATGCTATCTTTCACATATGGGGCCACTCCTCCTCCTTTCTTGCCTTCTCTGTCTCTTCTGTATAAAGAGAACCCTGGTATGGATATGTCCCAGTCATTCCTTTCATTAAACCATGTCTCAGTAACGGCCACTAAATCTACATTCTCAGATGCCATTATTGACCCAAGTTCATTGATTTTATTCTCTAAACTGCGAGCATTTGTAGACAGGAATCTGAGCTTGTCATTTCTTAACCTCTGTGCTACTGACATCTTCTGGCATGGTTTCGGGGGCAATTGGCCTCATGGATTTTCACTCTTTTGCCCCCCTTCCTAGTTTTAAATACTCCTTAGCAAATTCTTGGAATTGTTCACTGAGTACATTCGTTCCTTTGAGAGAAAGATGCAAACCATCTTTTTTGTACAGTTCCTTTCTATTCGAAGTAGAGCTATCATGAGACACAAAGCCAAATCCTTGCTCTTGACACCATTTACTAAGCCATAAGTTGAACTCCTTGATGCGCCTCTGCCTATCATTCTGAACGTTATGCACAGGCAGAACTTCAGAGAATGAAACAGTGGATGCAAAATCCTGTACATCATTACCAAGTGTGATAAAAGATTCCTTCACCTCTGAAACTTAATTGCAAGCCAGGTCATTTGTTCTGGCTTGCAATGAAGTGTGCTCTTCTATATGTTCTTCTATCTGTTCTATGTGCTCTTCTATATATGCTCTTCTATGTGTTCTTCTGTATTTTCTTCTATCTCATGTGTGTGCTCTTCTATGCACTCTTCTGTACGCTCTTCTATGTGTTCTTCTATCTCTTGTATGTGCTCTTCCATATGTTCTATTTGCTCTTCTGTGTTCTTCTATTTGCTTTTCTGTGTTCTTCTATATGCTTTTCTATATGTTCTTCTATCTGTTCTGTGAGTTCTTCTATGTGTTCTTCTATATATTCCTCTATCTGTTCGATGTGCTCTTCTATACACTCTTCTATATGTTCTTTTGTCTGTTCTATGTGTTCTTCTATGTTGCTTACTGTATCCTTTCCCCTTTTCTTTCATCCAATGTATCAGATCTGTTTCTTGTTTCTCAGAGTCTTTTTCTCTTGAATAGATTTTTCCTCATTCTCATTAATTGGCTATTGTCTACGGCTTTTATTGTGTGCACCGGTTGTGTGGAAGTAGTATGAATGAAGAAATAAATTCACTGCAAAAATCTAAAATTATCATGCGTTATTAGGATGTAAAGAAATGGAACTGTTGTTTACTGGCTTTGTATGTGAGCTGGATATTCCATCCATCTTATTAAGAACCTCAATGAAGACCTTCAGATGTTCCTCAGATCCCTGTCAGATCATGAAAATATTGTCAGTGATCCATGTCCATAAAACAACATGGTCCATCATGAAAGCGTGATCTGACAGGAATAAGCCCCTCTCATCAGGAACAGGATTGTTTCAAGCATGTGATGCTCCTATAAACTCACCTGGGGCAAGTAACAGGTGTGGGCAATATAAAAATCACACCTGAAAGCAGATAAAAAGGAGAGAAGTTCACTTAGTCTTTCCATTGTGTGTCTGTGTGTGCCACACTAAGCATGGACAACAGAAAGAGGAGAGAACTGTCTGAGGACTTGAGAACCAAGATTGTGGAAAAATATCAACAATCTCAAGGTTTCAAGTCCATCTCCAGATATCTAGATTTGTCTTTGTCCACAGTGCGCAACATTATCAAGAAGTTTACAACCCCCGGCACTGTAGATAATCTCCCTGGGTGTGGACGGAAGAGAAAGATTGATGAAAGGTGTTGTCACGATCACACCCTATCGGTCCAACTAAGACGCTAGAAAGAGTGTGATGGTGCAAGGGTTAAGGCCACCAGACCTTTTGATATCCACTACTAGTCCAAGCAAGTCACCAAATTAACCCTTAGATAAACGTGTTTCCACCAGAGCTGCCTTCAGAAAGGTGAGCTCATATATTTAGAGATCAAAGACCAGAGCTGATTAATTAAACATTTAATCTGATAGGTATCACAGTGCTATATATATATAAAAATAAACAAATGACATACAGTTACAAAAATATGAAAGAGTTTAGCAAGGCAAGTTCAGAAAACAAAAGATGAAGTTCTTACAGCATGATGGTATAGCCGTCCTTGTCAGTGAGAGTCCAGCTCTTGTCAGCTTTGGGCAAAGCCTTCAACAACAGTCGAGTCCAGCATTTTAAGTCTTATCTGCTTCTTTGGATGGAAACTCCATCCCCCCCTCCCCTCTGATCCCACCAGGTGGGGCATCTCTCTTCCTGACCCCTTATCTGTTTGATTATATGATGGGACGAGAGTGCATGACTTCAAAGGAGATACCAAACAGCCAGACCCCCAATAAAATGCAATTCACAAACACACAGTCTGAATGACCCTCACCCCCAGGTCTTAGTTTATACACAGATACAATTATAAAACACATGTATGTTTCCATAATCAGGCCTTGGGCCTGACAGATGTCAACACATGATAGTCCGGATGGTGGATAAGCAGCCCCAAACAAGTTCCAAAGATATTCAAGCTGTCCTGCAGGCTCAGGGAGCATCAGGGTCAGCGCGAACTATCCATCAATATTTAAATGAATTGAAACGCTATGGAGGAGACCGAGGAGGACCCCGCTATGGAGGAGACCG
>NC_079190.1:5441612-5574518 GCF_029499605.1 Hyla sarda
ACTCCAAGTCACTGACACTTGTGTGAAATCCCACTGTCCACTCAGGAAGAACACTGATTGACAATCAATTCACATGGAACAGACAACAGGTGGAAATTATAGGCAACTAGCAAGACACCCCCAATAAAGGAGTGGTTCTGCAGGTGGTGACCAGAGACCACTTCTCAGTTCCTATGCTTCCTGGCTGATATTTTGGTCTCTTTTGAATGCTGCCGGTGCTTTCACTCTAGTGGTAGCATGAGACGGAGTCTACAACCCACACAAGTGGCTCAGGTAGTGCAGCTCATCCAGGATGGCACATCAATGCGAGCTGTGACAAGAAGGTTTGCTGTGTCTGTCAGCGTAGTGTCCAGAGCATGGAGGCGCTACCAGGAGACAGGCCAGTACATCAGGAGACGTGGAGGAGGCCGTAGGAGGGCAACAACCCAGCAGCAGGACCACTACCTCCGCCTTTGTACACGGAGGAGCAGGAGGAGCACTGCCAGAGCCCTGCAAAATGACCTCCAGCAGGCCACAAATGTGCATGTGTCCACTCAAAGGGTCAGAAACAGACTCCATGAGGGTGGTATGAGGGCCCGACGTCCACAGGTGGGGGTTGTGCTTACAGCCCAACACCGTGCAGGACTTTTGCATTTGCCAGAGAACACCAAGATTGGCAAATTCACCACTGGCGCCCTATGCTCTTCACAGATGAAAGCAGGTTCACACTGAGCACATGTGACAGACGTGACAGAGTCTGGAGACGCCGTGGAGAACGTTCTGCTGCCTGCAACATCCTCCAGCATGACCGGTTGGCGGTGGGTCAGTAATGGTGTGGGGTGGTATTTCTTTGGGGGGCCGCACAGCCCTCCATGTTCTTACCAGTGGTAGCCTGAATGCCATTAGGTACCGAGATGAGATCCTCAGACCCCTTGTGAGACCATATGCTGGTGCGGTTGGGTCCCTCCTAATACAAGACAATGCTAGACCTCATGTGTCTGGAGTATATCAGCAGTTCCTACAAGAGGAAGGCATTGATGCTATGGACTGGCCGCCCGTTCCCCTGAATCTGATTGAGCACATCTGGGACGTCTCGCTCCATCCACCACAGACTGTCCAGGAGTTGGCAGATGCTTTAGTCCAGGTCTGGGAGGACATCCCTCAGGAGACCATCCTCCACCTCATCAGGATCATGCCCAGGCGGGGAGGTCATATGGGCACGTGGAGGCCACACACACTACTGATCCTCATTGGGACTTGTATTAAGGACATTACATAAAGTTGGATCGGCCTGTAGTGGGGTTTTCCACTGTGATTTTGAGTGTGACTCCATATCCAGACCTCCAGGGGTTGATACATTTCATTTCCATTGATCATTTTTGGTGATTTTGTTGTCACATTCAGCTATGTAAAGAGGAAAGTATTTCCTACGATTAGTTCAGATCTAGGACGTGTTATCTTAGTGTTCCCTTTATGTTTTTGAGCAGTGTATATATGTACATATGGACACACATATATATACACACACAAGTAAACACACACATATATATACACACACACACACAAGTAAACACACATATATATACACACACAAGTAAACACACACATATATATACACACACACACAAGTAAACACACATATATACATCTATGAATGCTCATGCTCTTTAGTCTTGTACATTGTATATTGTAATTTGCTTTTTACTGGAGAGTTCATTGAGAGGGTTAATATCCCCTGTAATATAAGTGATATCTGTGAGTGATATGCGCACTTTATATATTTGACTATTGACGTTTGCCCTTTATATCGGCCCCTATTATTATCATAGATACTTCTGGGCCTGTCTCCTATGATTTCTGATGGATGGTTACGTAGTATTTGGCCTCCATTCTATGTGTCTGACTGTTTTTATTATGTTCTTATTGTGATTACATCAATATATAATTCTTCTCATGATTAGTGTTCAGTGTTTGTAATAGGAATGTTACAATTGTTACAAAATGTTACTAAACCTTCCGCTTTCTTAATAAAATATATACAGGAAAAAGAAAACCAAAGTGAGAATAATAAAAAAAACAACTAAAACAGGATAATACTCAGGATAAGTAATGTAATGTATGTACACAGTGACCTCACCAGCAGAATAGTGAGTGCAGCTCTGGAGTATAATTCAGGATATAACTCAGGATCAGTACAGGATAAGTAATGTAATGTATGTACACAGTGACCTCACCAGCAGAATAGTGAGTGCAGCTCTGGAGTATAATACAGGATATAACTCAGGATCAGTACAGGATAAGTAATGTAATGTATGTACACAGTGACCTCACCAGCAGAATAGTGAGTACAGCTCTGGAGTATAATACAGGATATAACTCAGGATCAGTACAGGATAAGTAATGTAATGTATGTACACAGTGACCTCACCAGCAGAATAGTGAGTACAGCTCTGGAGTATAATACAGGATATAACTCAGGATCAGTACAGGATAAGTAATGTGATGTATGTACACAGTGACCCCACCAGCAGAATAGTGAGTACAGCTCTGGAGTATAATACAGGATATAACTCAGGATCAGTACAGGATAAGTAATGTAATGTGTGTACACAATGACCTCACCAGCAGAATAGTGAGTACAGCTCTGGAGTATAATACAGGATATAACTCAGGATCAGTACAGGATAAGTAATGTAATGTATGTACACAGTGACCTCACCAGCAGAATAGTGAGTACAGCTCTGGAGTATAATACAGGATATAACTCAGGATCAGTACAGGATAAGTAATGTAATGTATGTACACAGTGACCTCACCAGCAGAATAGTGAGTACAGCTCTGGAGTATAATACAGGATATAACTCAGGATCAGTACAGGATAAGTAATGTAATGTATGTACACAGTGACCCCACCAGCAGAATAGTGAGTACAGCTCTGGAATATAATACAGGATATAACTCAGGGTCAGTACAGGATAAGTAATGTAATGTATGTACACAGTGACCCCACCAGCAGTATAGTGAGTACAGCTCTGGAGTATAATACAGGATATAACTCAGGATCAGTACAGGATAAGTAATGTAATGTATGTACACAGTGACCTCACCAGCAGAATAGTGAGTGCAGCTCTGGAGTATAATACAGGATATAACTCAGGATCAGTACAGGATAAGTAATGTAATGTATGTACACAGTGACCTCACCAGCAGAATAGTGAGTACAGCTCTGGAGTATAATACAGGATATAACTCAGGATCAGTGCAGGATAAGTAATGTTTGTACACAGTGATCCCACCAGCAGAATAGTGAGTACAGCTCTGGAACGCATGTTGGAGTCCACACGTGTCCGCTCAGTCATGATTTAGTCATTAGCCGAGTGTATGGCGTCTTCTCCGCGGGGCATCGATAAGTGCAGCGTTCTGCCTCCCGCCGCTCTTGATGCATAGATAAATGCTGCAATTATGTTCACTTAAAGATTTGTCAATACTCCGCGTGCTGAGAGGGGGAGGGGGAGGTCAGGTGACTGCGGAGCTTTGTAGGTAAAGAGAACGGGGCTGGAATGGCTGAAATAATGCGGCTCTATGAAAGCAGCTCGGAATGTCCGACTTTTCCGTTGACTTTTGTCTTTGTATCGATTCTTTATAATTATTTGAATAAATGTATCCACAAGCGACCCCTCCAACCTACGCAGAGTTATAGGGCTTGTCAGTGCCACATCGGTCGTCTGGTTGAGTTTGGTATTGCGGTTGAATTGACTTGTAATACCACGCACAACCTGAGGACGGGGGTGGCGCTGTTTTTGGGAGAAATCAGCCCTGTGTTTTCCAACCCTGAATAACCAGAAGAATTTATACAGAAGTATTTCCCAATCAGGGTGCCTCCAGCTGTTGCAAAACTACAACTCCCAGCATGCCCGGACAGCCGAAGGCTGTCCGGACATGCTGGGAGTTGTAGTTTTGCAACAGCTGGAGGCACCCTGGTTGGGAAACACTCGCATGGAGTATAATGGAATGTTGGAACTCTTCAAGGTTCTAAATAAAGCAACAGATTTGCTACAATGTAATAACACAGGATTTAAAAGAGTGACAAGCGGGCAGTTCACACCTCGCGTTAACCCCTCGCCGCCTGTGCACCCGCATTGTACTACTGGGCATAATAAATATATATATATATATACACACATACAACCAGAAAGTGTATATTTTGTACTGTTTATTCAGGATTAGTATTAAAAACAAAAAAAAGTTTTCTTCCCGAAATGGCGCCCCCCTTGTTTTCAGTCTGTATGTCGTATTGCAGGTGAGTTCCATTTAGGTGTATTCAGCGGAGTTGCAATACCACAAACAACCTGAGGACAGGTGTGGCGCTGTTTTTGGATGAAATCCGCTTTTAAATCTAGCATAACCCCCTTTTAATATCCAGCTTTGTACAGATCCATCTCTACCCGGAGCTGTAATCACAATTCTGCTGAATATTAGGCAGTAAATTTACAACCCCGCTAATCCTGGGATCTTATCCTATTTGTGAGACGTATGATGTTGAGCTTCACCGACTTCTCCTGCTGAAGTTCTGTATCCAGGTGGAAGGTAACTGGCTGCAGCAGGAGCCTCCCCCCACTACTCTTCCTTTGCCACACCTCCTCCTTGTAAGGCCAAACCCTCAGTGTTTTATCAGCCAATGAATCAGGGGGAACTTGATACCTAAAATACTGATAAATACAGGGGAAAAGTTTATCTTTTCTTTACTTGTAACATTAGTTTTTTGTTACAGCTATTTTGGCTGCAGCTCTGGAGGTGACCGTAGGATAAGACCTAATGTAACAGCAGAATAGTGAGTGCAGCTCTGGAGGTGACCGTAGGATAAGACATAATGTAACAGCAGAATAGTGAGTGCAGCTCTGGAGGTGACTGGAGGATAAGACATGATGTAACAGCAGAATAGTGATTGCAGCTCTCGAAGTGACTGTAGACTAAGACATGATGTAACAGCAGAATAGTGAGTGCAGCTCTGGAGGTGATTAAAGGATAAGACATGATGTAACAGCAGAATAGTAAGTGCAGCTCTGGAGGATAAGATGATGTAATGGCAGAATAGTAAGTGCAGCTCTGGAGGTGACTGGAGGATAAGACATGATGTGACAGCAGAATAGTGAGTGCAGCTCTGGAGGTGATTAAAGGATAAGACATGATGTAACAGCAGAATAGTGAGTGCAGCTCTGGAGGTTAAGACATGATGTAACAGCAGAATAGTGAGTGCAGCTCTGGAGGTTAAGACATGATGTAACAGCAGAATAGTGAGTGCAGCTCTGGAGGTGACTGGTGGATAAGACATGATGTAACAGCAGAATAGTAGGTGCAGCTCTGGAGGTGACTGGAGGATACGACGATGTAACAGCAGAATAGTGAGTGCAGCTCTGGAGGTGACTGGAGGATAAGACATGATGTTACCGCAGAATAGTAAGTGCAGCTCTGGAGGTGACTGGAGGATAAGACATGATGTTACCGCAGAATAGTAAGTGCAGCTCTGGAGGATAAGATGATGTAATGGCAGAATAGTAAGTGCAGCTCTGGAGGTGACTGGAGACATGATGTTACCGCAGAATAGTAAGTGCAGCTCTGGAGGTGACTGGAGGATAAGACATGATGTTACCGCAGAATAGTAAGTGCAGCTCTGGAGGATAAGATGATGTAATGGCAGAATAGTAAGTGCAGCTCTGGAGGTGACTGGAGACATGATGTTACAGCAGAATGGTGAGTGCAGCTCTGGAGGTGACTGGAGGATAAGACATGATGTAACAGCAGAATAGTAAGTGCAGCTCTGGAGGATAAGATGATGTAATGGCAGAATAGTAAGTGCAGCTCTGGAGGTGACTGGAGGATAAGACATGATGTAACAGCAGAATAGTAAGTGCAGCTCTGGAGGATAAGATGATGTAATGGCAGAATAGTAAGTGCAGCTCTGGAGGTGACTGGAGGATAAGACATGATGTAACAGCAGAATAGTGATTGCAGCTCTGGAGGAGCCTGGAGGAGAAGACATGTTGTAAGCAGCAGAATAGTAAGTGCAGCTCTGGAGGATAAGACATGATATAACAGCAGAATAGTGAGTGCAGCTCTGGAGGTGACTGAGGATAAGACATGATGTTACAGCAGAATAGTAAGTGCAGCTCTGAAGGAGACTAAATAATAAGAAATGATGTAACAGCAGAATAGTGAGTGCAGCTCTGGAGGTGACTAAAGGATAAGACATGATGTATAACAAGTGCATTCATAAGACATTCATTAAGAATTGAATCTGATACAAAGTATCATAGAACATTCTATATAAAGATTTCCGGCTGTTCTACATAGGGTTCTGTTGTATTCCACATCTGGTCCAGGAGACCCGCGGGGGGAGCCAGGTGTGAACGCAGCCGTAATCACAGCGCGGCAGTTAATGTTATCTGAAGGTGCAGGTGTCGTCTATCTGCATCCCCTGTAGGTGCCACAGTAGAGAAGACAGTGGGGCTTTACCCTCCCCCTCCTGTAAAGTGCATTCAGCTGTATCTATCTTAACATCCGCATGATATATATATATATATATATATATATATATATATATACACACACAACCGCACATAACATCGGCTTAAAACGCTTTTTTATGGCCACTTTGCTGCTGTTTCGGATACATTGTGTCAATGCACTTTGGGAGTTTACAGCGCTCCGCCAATATTGTAATGACTGTGTACACACATTAGAGGGACGCCCGCTCGATGGTGGCACTTTAAATGGCGATGCGTTCCTGGGCGGCTTCGTAGATGCATCCACCGGCAAATATCCACTTTACGTCCCTTTAGTCTGAATGAATTTTATGGTGGCTCTTAAAGGGCCGGCACACCTATTTCAGTCCACAGAGTGAACAGCCTTTCGCACCATTGTGTCATGGTCCCAAGTTAGATTAGACATTAGATCAGTGTTTTCCAGCCAGTGTGCCTCCAGCTGTTGCAAAACTACAACTCCCAGCATGCCCGGACAGCCGCTGGCTGTCCGGGCATGCTGGGAGTTGTAGTTTTGCAACAGCCGGAGGCACACTGGTTGGGAAACATAGACACAGAGGGAGGTCTTCAGCTGTCTGTACATGCTGGAAGTTGTAGTTCTGCAACAGCTGGAGGCACACTGGTTGGGAAACATAGACAGAGAGGGAGGTCTTCAGCTGTGTGTGCATGCTGGGAGTTGTAGTTCTGCAACAGCTGGAGGCACACTGGTTGGGAAACATAGACAGAGAGGGAGGTCTTCAGCTGTGTGTGCATGCTGGGAGTTGTAGTTCTGCAACAGCTGGAGGCACACTGGTTGGGAAACATAGACAGAGAGGGAGGTCTTCAGCTGTCTGTGCATGCTGGGAGTTGTAGTTCTGCAACAGCTGGAGGCACACTGGTTGGGAAACATAGACATAGAGGGAGGTCTTCAGCTGTCTGGACATGCTGGGAGTTGTAGTTCTGCAACAGCTGGAGGCAGCCTGGTTTGGAAACACTGACACAGATATCCGGGCATGCTGGGAGTTGTAGTTTTGCAACAACTGGAGGCACACCAGTTGGGAAACACTGGTGTGATACTGGAGAATCAGTTTGTAAGCAAACTGTGTCAGCTGGAGCCCCCTACTGGCTGGTATATATAGTGACACTACAAGAACCAGCCCTGTACCTTAGCCCCTGATAAAGATACCATAGACCCCAAAAAAAGGGAGGAAATATGCAAAGAAAAATAATTTCATAACTTCCTATTACAGAAAACAAAAATAAATGCACCAAAAAAGCCAAGCAAATGACAAAAAAACAATTTTTAGGCTTTTTATCTCTTCAATTGATTTTCTTTAATACCCTGTAGTCCCTGGTTCGACCTCCAGGTGGTGCTGTTACAATCAGATTCTATTCACAACATGGGAAACAGCGCCACCTACTTGTGAGGAAATTTTAAAAAGCTGAATAAGAATCTTCATTCTATTAGAGTTGGAGCAGGGAAAGAGCGGCGGAGACGTTAGACATCAATACAGCGTTCTTCTGTACGGTTTTCTACTATATTAATACATATAGGCTGCACCCCTCGAAATCGGCGCGGGGAGGCAGTGAAAGGGTTAACCCTTGTTTACTCTCAGGATACAGTGTAGTGAAGGAACCTCCTGTGTTTTCTTCCTTCCATCCTCCTGCTCCGTCACAGACAATGTCAGGTCACCGGTGTCACATCCTCTGCTCGCTGCTCCACCTATGGTCAGAAGACACAGGGTGGACCCCAGGGGGCGCACTCACGTGTTTCGCTAATGTATAATTGATTGATACATTATTGATAATGGGGGTAGATCATTTATAGGGAAACGCCTAAAAAATATAGGATTTACATGATGTAACAGCAGAATAGTGAGTGCAGCTCTGGAGGTGACTGGAGGATAAGACATGATGTAACAGCAGAATAGTAAGTGCAGCTCTGGAGGTGACTGGAGGACAAAACATGATGTAACAGCAGAATAGTGAGTGCAGCTCTGGAGGTGACTGGATGATAAGACATAATGTAACAGCAGAATAGTGAGTGCAGCTCTGGAGGATAAGACATGCTGTAACAACAGAATAGTTAGAGAAGCTTTGGAGGTGACTGGAGGACAAGACATGATGTAACAGCAGAATAGTGAGTGCAGCTCTAGAGGATGAGACATGATGTAACAGCAGAATAGTGAGTGCAGCTCTGGAGGATAAGACATGATGTAACAGCAGAATAGTGAGTGCAGCTCTGGAGGTGACTGGAGGATAAGAAATGATGTAACAGCAGAATAGTGAGTGCAGCTCTGGAGGATAAGACATGATGTAACAGCAGAATAGTGAGTGCAGCTCTAGAGGATGAGACATGATGTAACAGCAGAATAGTGAGTGCAGCTCTGGAGGATAAGACAGGATGTAACAGCAGAATAGTGAGTGCAGCTCTGGAGGATAAAGTCATCCTAGGATGTACCCCCCAATGGGTCACAGATCGGCCCCAGATGTGCAGCACAAACATGAGATTAAGGCTCCGAGGACATAAATCCATATTTGAGCTCCTGATCCCCAGATGCTGCGGCGCGACGTTCATATGGGAAGATGGCGGCCGGCAGCTGCGTCCAGGGGGAGGGGGATACATTGTGTCATGTAAATTAATGTGTCACTATTCTCCAGCCTTCTTATACAGGGATTAACGGGGAACAAGGGCGTCACATGACTGCCTCAAATAGGGCCAAACTTCCTTAACCCTTCCATGACTGGCCCCTAAGGGGACGACGCTGCAGTGTGAACCAGCACAAAGAAAAGACAATACTGGACGAGCGCCACATTAGGTTACTATTGTAATATCGCAACATTTTCAAGATCTCTGCTTGCTGTCAGAAGATATGAAGATTCTGACTACAAACCCTGTCCTGAGAAGGTTTGTCCACAATTAGAAAGTCATGGCAGCTTCTTTTTATCTTTTATATTCTAAACAGTGCCACACCTGTCCACAGGCTGGGTTGGGTATTGCAGGTAAAGTCCTATTCACTTTAATGGAGTTAAACACCAAGACTTATAGGTAGGGAACATGTGATTACCCCCCTGGTAGGTCCGCTATAAATGCTTCCATGTCAACCTCCAGAGCTGCACTCACTATTCTGCTGTTACATCATATCTTTTCCTCCAGTCACCTACAGAGCTGCACTCACTATTCTGCTGCTACATCATGTCTTATCCTCCAGAGCTGCACTCACTTTTCTGCTCTCACCTTATGTCTTATTCTCCAATCACCTCCAGAGCTGCACTCACTATTCTGCTGTTAGTGAGTGCTGAATAGTAAGTTCAGCTCTTGATGATAAGACATGATGTTACAGCAAAATAGTCAGTGCAGCTCTGGAGGTGACTGGAATATAAGACATGATGAAACAGCAGAATAGTGAGTGCAGCTCTAGAGGTGAACGGAGGATAAGACATGATTTTATAGCAGAATAGTGAGTGCAGCTCTGGAGGTGAATGGATGATTAGACATGATGTGACAGTAGAATAGTGAGTGCAGCTCTAGAGGTGAATGGAGGATAAGACATGATTTTATAGCAGAATAGTGAGTGCAGCTCTGGAGGTGAATGGATGATTAGACATGATGTGACAGTAGAATAGTGAGTGCAGCTCTAGAGGTGAACGGAGGATAAGACATGATTTTATAGCAGAATAGTGAGTGCAGCTCTGGAGGTGACTGAAGGATAAGACATGATTTTATAGCAGAATAGTGAGTGCAGCTCTGGATGTGACTGGATGATTAGACATGATGTGACAGTAGAATAGTGAGTGCAGCTCTGCAGGTGACTGGAGGATAAGATATGATGTAACAGCAGAATAGTGAGTGCAGCTCTGGAGGTGACTGGAGGTTAATACATGATGTGACTGCAGAATAGTGAGTGCAGCTCTGGAGGTGACTTGAGGATAAGTCATGATGTAAAAGCAGAATAGTGAGTGAAGCTCTGGAGGATAAGACATGATGTAAAAGCAGAATAGTGAGTGCAGCTCTGGAGGATAAGACATGATGTGACTGCAGAATAGTGAGCGCAGCTCTGGAGGCGATTGGAGGATAAGACATGATGTGACTGCAGAATAGTGAGTGCAGCTCTGGAGGTGACTGGAGGATAAAACATGAAGTGACTGCAGAATAGTGAGTGCAGCTCTGGAGGTGATTGGAGGATAAGACATGATGTGACTGCAGAATAGTGAGTGCAGCTCTGGTGGTGACTGGAGGATAAGACATGAAGTGACTGCAGAATAGTGAGTGCAGCTCTGGAGGATAAGACATGAAGTGACTGCAGAATAGTAAGTGCAGCTCTGGAGGTGACATCATTTTCAATGATACTCTATGGCAGTGTAACCCATCCCATGCTCCCGGTACAGATGTAGCAGTGTTCGCCCTTCTGGTTGAGCAGAGTTTGCAGCAGGTTATTGTTTCCCGGTAATTGGGGTCAGCGGGGGTTGGGGGGCTCCTCGGACACGATCCGTAACATCATTACACGCAGGACGCATTACCATTCCGCTAAACAAACCCGGTGATCATTATTACATCCAGCCCGGCACGGCTGCCGCGTACACCGCCGCTATCACCGCGCCGACACTAAACCGTAATTACAGTCATTGCTTTCACTGATGAAAATAGACGTGAATGTGGAGGATGATTGTGCGGACGCCATCGGGTGCGGCGCGGGGGTCATCTCTCTGTTTACGGCGCACAAGTGTTATTTATCCGGAAAAACAATGTAGTATGGAATAGAAAATAGTATTTACTGGGGCAAAACTACAACTCCCAGCATGCCCGGACAGCCAACGGCTGTCCGGGCCTGCTGGGAGTTGTAGTTTTTGCAACAGCTGGAGGCACCCTGACTGGGAAACACTGGTTTAGGTAGACTCATCTTTCAGAGGCTTCCAAGACCATAAAAGATGTCACCCAGCTTTCATAGTATCCTGACTGGCAATCGTTCCAAGTCGTGAAGCAATCTCTGACTACATGTCTAGTAATGAGAGCCGTAAAGAATATCACCCATCTTTCCTAGATTCCTGAACGGCAATCCTGCCTTGTTGTGAAGCAAGATTCTAGTAATTGATGCCTGTCTATGTATCTAGTAATCAGGTCTGTTATAGGAGGTCACCCAACTTTCTTAGACCTCTGAATGGCAATTTGTTGGTTGAGCCAGTCAGACTAGCTGTATATTGACGCTAAAGTAACTTCTTTCTGATGACCTGTCTAGTACAGAGGTTAATTAGTATCCTCACCCAGCTTTCCTAGACGCCTGAATGGCAATTCTGTAGCTTGAGTAATTCAGCCTAGTTGTGTAATGACGCTAAAGGAACTTTTTTCTGACTACATGTCTAGTAAAGATGTCTATTAAGAGCTTAACTCAGCTTTCTTAGACTCCTGAATGGCAGCTGGTCTTAATTGGGAAGCAATCTCTGATGACATGTCTAGTAATGAGAACCGTACAGAATTATCATCTATCTTTCCTAGATCCCTGAATGGCAATCCTGCCTTGTTGTGAAGCAAGATTCTAGTAATTGATGCCTGACTATGTATCTAGTAATCAGGTCTGTTAAAGGAGGTCACCCACTTTCTTACACCCCTGAATGGCAATTTGGAGGTTGTGCTATTCAGTCTAGCTGTATATTGATACTAAAGTAACTTATTTCTGACGACATGTATAGTACAGAGGTCTATTAGTAGCTTCACCCATCTTTCCTAAACCCCTGAATGGCAATTCTTTAGCTTGAGTAATTCAGCTTAGCTGTGTAATAGCACTAAAGTAACTTTTTCTGACTACATGTCTAGTACAGATGTCTATTAAGAGTTTAACCCAGCTTTCTTAGACTCCTGAATGGCAGCCGCTCTCTGATGACATGTCTAGTAATGAGGACCGTAAAAAAAAAAAAAAAAAACATCCATCTTTCCCAGATTCCTGAATGGCAATCCTGCCTTGTCGTGAAGCAAGATTCTAGTAATTGATGCCTGACTATCTAGTAATCAGGCCTGTTAAAGGAGGTCACCAAACTTTCTTAGACTCCTGAAAGGCAATTTGTAGGTTGAGCAATTCAGCCTAACCCTATATTAACTTATTTAGCCTAACTGTATATTAACTTATTTCTGACTACATTTCTAGTACAGAGGTCAATTAGGAGTGTCACCCAGCTTTCCTAGACTCCTAAATGGCTGTCATTCTTAGTTGGTAAAAAAAAAGCATCTTACTACATGTCTAGTAATGAGAGACTTAAAGAATATCACTCATCCTTCCTAGATCACTGAATGGCAATCCTGCTTAACCGCGAGGCGAGTAAGTGATGTCTGATTATCTAATTCTAAGATCACCTAACTTTCTAACACTCCTGAATGGCAATTTGTAGGTTAAGCAATTCAGCCTAGCTGTGCAGCGACACTAACTTATTTCCGACTACATGTCTAGTTCAGAGGTCTGTTAAGAGCGTCACCCAGCTTTCCTAGACTCCGGAATGGCAGTCCTGTAGGTTGAGTAACAACATTCTAGTGAACGGTTTCAGACTATATATCTAGTAATGGATGCTATTTAGGGTTTCATCCAACTTTCCTAGTATCCTGAAAGGCAGTACAGGCTAGTTGTACAGCAACACTTACTCTTTGTTATGAAGGATATCATCAAGCTTTTCTCGTGCCCTGAATGACAATCGAGTAGTGACTCTCGAGTAAGTTATGTCTGACTACAGATCTATATACAAAGATTTGCCTTCCGGTCTGGGTGCAATGAAAAATGTCACCCAGCTTTCCTACAGATCCTGAATGGTACCGGTGCCTGGCTGTGGAGTGATAAATGTGCAGGTGATGCTTTATAATCTATGTCAGTGGTCTTCCACCTGCGGACCTCCAGATGTTGCAAAACTACAACTCTCAGCATGCCCGGACAGCCGTTGGCTGTCCGGGCATGCTGGGAGTTGTAGTTTTGCAACATCTGGAGGTCCGCAGGTTGAAGACCACTGATCTAGGGTATATAGCAGTGTGTGAACCCTGACCACCTCTGTGGAGCTGCACTCAAGGACATAGCCGAGGTCACCCATCTTTTCCAGCACCAAAAATTAGTAGAATCCTTTTTATACAAAAACAAAACACAGTAACGGACACCCAACTTTCCTGGAATTCTGAATGGCCAATCCACCTACCGCACTATAATATATGTCTAAGTGCCCATAAGAGTTAGAGAACAAAGTGGTGACCTCTACCCCTGCTGATTGCTGCACTGAAGGCCATTGTAGGTGTCACCCAGCTTTCCCAGGAGCAGATATTATGGACATTGTGTTCCAATGTTCTAATCATCCCTGGAGGTCAGGACTCTCGTCGCTCCGGCTGCATATTTCATGTCTCGCATCCTGAGACTGATGTTTCTTTTATCAGAATCTTATGAATTTTTTACCATAGTATATGAGAGTGCTTGCGAGAGTGCGGCCTGTCTAGATATATGAGAGTGCTTGAGAGAGTGCAGCCTGTCTAGATATATGAGAGTGCTTGAGAGAGTGCGGCCTGTCTAGATATATGAGAGTGCTTGAGAGAGTGCGACCTGTCTAGATATATGAGAGTGCCTGCGAGAGTGCGGCCTGTCTAGATATATGAGAGTGCTTGAGAGAGTGCGGCCTGTCTAGATATATGAGAGTGCTTGCGAGAGGGCGGCCTGTCTAGATATATGAGAGTGCTTGAGAGAGTGCGACCTGTCTAGATATGAGAGTGCCTGCGAGAGTACGGCCTGTCTAGATATATGAGAGTGCTTGCGAGAGGGCGGCCTGTCTAGATATATGAGAGTGCTTGAGAGAGTGCGACCTGTCTAGATATATGAGAGTGCCTGCGAGAGTGCGGCCTGTCTAGATATGAGTGCCTGCGAGAATGCGACCTGTCTAGATATGAGTGCCTGCGAGAGTGCGACCTGTCTAGATGTATGAGAGTGCTTGAGAGAGTGCGGCCTGTCTAGATATGAGTGCCTGCGAGAGTCCGTCCTGTCCTGGTTATATGAGAGTGCTGTAGAGAGTCCGTCCTGTCCTGGTTATATGAGAGTGCTGTAGAGAGTCCGTCCTGTCCTGGTTATATGAGAGTCCGTCCTGTCCTGACTATATGAGAGTCCGTCCTGTCCTGGTTATATGAGAGTCCGTCCTGTCCTGGATATATGAGAGTCCGTCCTGTCCTGGTTATATGAGAGTCCGTCCTGTCCTGGATATATGAGAGTCCGTCCTGTCCTGACTATATGAGAGTCCGGCCTGTCCTGATTATATGAGAGTCCGTCCTGTCCTGGTTATATGAGAGTCCGGCCTGTCCTGATTATATGAGAGTCCGTCCTGTCCTGGTTATATGAGAGTCCGTCCTGTCCTGGATATATGAGAGTCCGTCCTGTCCTGGTTATATGAGAGTCCGTCCTGTCCTGATTATATGAGAGTCCGTCCTGTCCTGGTTATATGAGAGTCCGTCCTGTCCTGGTTATATGAGAGTCCGTCCTGTCCTGGTTATATGAGAGTCCGTCCTGTCCTGGTTATATGAGAGTCCGTCCTGTCCTGGTTATATGAGAGTCCGTCCTGTCCTGGTTATATGAGAGTCTGTCCTGTCCTGGTTATATGAGAGTCCGTCCTGTCCTGGTTATATGAGAGTCCGTCCTGTCCTGGTTATATGAGAGTCCGTCCTGTCCTGGTTATATGAGAGTCCGTCCTGTCCTGGTTATATGAGAGTCCGTCCTGTCCTGGTTATATGAGAGTCCGTCCTGTCCTGGTTATATGAGAGTCCGTCCTGTCCTGGTTATATGAGAGTCCGTCCTGTCCTGGTTATATGAGAGTCCGTCCTGTCCTGGTTATATGAGAGTCCGTCCTGGTTATATGAGAGTCCGTCCTGTCCTGACTATATGAGAGTCCGTCCTGTCCTGACTATATGAGAGTCCGTCCTGTCCTGGTTATATGAGAGTCCGTCCTGTCCTGACTATATGAGAGTCCGTCCTGTCCTGGTTATATGAGAGTCCGTCCTGTCCTGGTTATATGAGAGTCCGTCCTGTCCTGGTTATATGAGAGTCCGTCCTGTCCTGACTATATGAGAGTCCGTCCTGTCCTGATTATATGAGAGTCCGTCCTGTCCTGACTATATGAGAGTCCGTCCTGTCCTGACTATATGAGAGTCCGTCCTGTCCTGACTATATGAGAGTCCGTCCTGTCCTGGATATATGAGAGTCCGTCCTGTCCTGGTTATATGAGAGTCTGGCCTGTCCTGATTATATGAGAGTCCGGCCTGTCCTGATTATATGAGAGTCCGTCCTGTCCTGGTTATATGAGAGTCCGTCCTGTCCTGGATATATGAGAGTCCGTCCTGTCCTGGATATATGAGAGTCCGTCCTGTCCTGGTTATATGAGAGTCCGTCCTGTCCTGGTTATATGAGAGTCCGTCCTGTCCTGGTTATATGAGAGTCCGTCCTGTCCTGGTTATATGAGAGTCCGTCCTGTCCTGGTTATATGAGAGTCCGTCCTGTCCTGGTTATATGAGAGTCCGTCCTGTCCTGGTTATATGAGAGTCCGTCCTGTCCTGGTTATATGAGAGTCCGTCCTGTCCTGGTTATATGA
Source organism: Hyla sarda (assembly GCF_029499605.1). Taxonomy (NCBI): domain Eukaryota; kingdom Metazoa; phylum Chordata; class Amphibia; order Anura; family Hylidae; genus Hyla; species Hyla sarda. The sequence goes on from NC_079190.1 coordinate 5,457,698, forward strand.
GAGTCCGTCCTGTCCTGGTTATATGAGAGTCCGTCCTGTCCTGATTATATGAGAGTCCGTCCTGTCCTGGTTATATGAGAGTCCGTCCTGTCCTGGTTATATGAGAGTCCGTCCTGTCCTGATTATATGAGAGTCCGTCCTGTCCTGGTTATATGAGAGTCCGTCCTGTCCTGACTATATGAGAGTCCGTCCTGTCCTGGTTATATGAGAGTCCGTCCTGTCCTGGTTATATGAGAGTCCGTCCTGTCCTGGTTATATGAGAGTCCGTCCTGTCCTGGTTACATGATGCCACAATGCAGCTATTACTCACTGTTGGCAGCCACTGGCCATGGTTCTTTTAGCTGCCTGTGTGACCGGCGTTTCTAGAAGCAGAGAGATGTCTGACCATAGAGGAGGAGGCGGGTGGGCAGGAGGCGGGTGGGCAGGAGGCGGGTGGGCACCCTGTGTTCCCAGAAGACCGATCCCTGACATTCCCAGCGGCAGAGAAACAGATGATTAATTCATATTCACAGTTAATTGGAAACTTTATGGAGCGCGGACATTTCCCTGCTCCACCGTGACCGCTTCAATCGCTTTGCCCTAGGTCTGCATCACAAATAACCGCGCTCACCCCGTACACCATGTCCGCACCGCGTCCTTCAGAAACCCACAAGTGTCTCCCGGGTTACTAATGGATCCCAAAGATTTACCCCTCTTCTAAAATGTTCTATAGACTTTACATTCCTGTTTGCTGTCAGTGAATGAGAAGTGTTTCATATAGTCTAGACAATGCTCTGTGAGCTAAACAGACTGATACATTGTACATAGCTAGTCCTGCTCTCAGCTGAGAAGTGATACAATTGTATCCAGTCTAGACAATGCTCAGTGAGCTAAACAGACTGATACATTGTACATAGCTGGTCCTGCTCTCAGCTGTATCCAGTCTAGACAATGCTCTGTGAGCTAAACATCCTGAACCCAAGACTGATACATTGTACATAGCTCGTCCTGCTCTCAGCTGAGAAGTGATACAATTGTATCCAGTCTAGACAATGCTCTGTGAGCTAAACATCCTGGACTCCAGACTGATACATTGTACATAGCTAGTCCTGCTCTCAGCTGAGAAGTGATACAATTGTATCCAGTCTAGACAATGCTCTGTGAGCTAAACATCCTGGACTCCAGACTGATACATTGTACATAGCTCATCCTGCTCTCAGCTGTATCCAGTGTAGACAATGCTCTGTGAGCTAAACATCCTGGACTCCAGACTGATACATTGTACATAGCTCATCCTGCTCTCAGCTGTATCTAGTCTAGACAATGCTCTGTGAGCTAAACATCCTGGACTCCAGACTGATACATTGTACATAGCTCGCCCTGCTCTCAGCTGAGAAGTGATACAATTGTATCCAGCCTAGACAATGCTCTGTGAGCTAAACACCCTAGACTCCAGACTGATACATTGTACATAGCTAGTCCTGATCTCAGCTGAGAAGTGATACAATTGTATCCAGTCTAGACAATGCTCTGTGAGCTAAACATCCTGGACCCCAGACTGATACATTGTACATAGCTAGTCCTGCTCTCAGCTGAGAAGTGATACAATTATATCCAGTTTAGACAATGCTCTGTGAGCTAAACATTCCGGACTCCAGACTGATACATTGTACATAGCTAGTCCTGCTCTCAGCTGAGAAGTGATACAATTGTATCCAGTCTAGACAATGCTCTGTGAGCTAAACATCCTGGACTCCAGACTGATACATTGTACATAGCTGGTCCTGCTCTCAGCTGAGAAGTGATACAATTGTATCCAGTCTAGACAATGCTCTGTGAGCTAAACATCCTGGACTCCAGACTGATACATTGTACATAGCTCGTCCTGCTCTCAGCTGAGAAGTGATACAATTGTATCCAGTCTAGACAATGCTCTGTGAGCTAAACATCCCGGACTCCAGACTGATACATTGTACATAGCTCGTCCTGCTCTCAGCTGAGAAGTGATACAATTGTATCCAGTCTAGACAATGCTCTGTGAGCTAAACATCCTGGACCCCAGACTGATACATTGTACATAGCTAGTCCTGCTCTCAGCTGAGAAGTGATACAATTGTACCCAGTCTAGACAATGCTCTGTGAGCTAAACATCCTGGACCCCAGACTGATACATTGTACATAGCTAGTCCTGCTCTCAGCTGATACAATTGTATCCAGTCTAGACAATGCTCTGTGAGCTAAACATCCTGGACTCCAGACTGATACATTGTACATAGCTCGTCCTGCCCTCAGCTGAGAAGTGATACAATTGTATCCAGTCTAGACAATGCTCTGTGAGCTAAACATCCTGCACTCCAGACTGATACATTGTACATAGCTAGTCCTGCCCTCAGCTGAGAAGTATATACAATTGTATCCAGTCTAGACAATGCTCTATGAGCTAAACATCCTAGACTCCAGACTGATACATTGTACATAGCTCGTCCTGCTCTCAGCTGAGAAGTGATACAATTGTATCCAGTCTAGACAATGCTCTATGAGCTAAACATCCTAGACTCCAGACTGATACATTGTACATAGCTCCTCCTGCTCTCAGCTGAGAAGTGATACAATTGTATCCAGTGTAGACAATGCTCTGTGAGCTAAACATCCTGGACTCCAGACTGATACACTGTACATAGCTCGTCCTGCTCTCAGCTGAGAAGTGATACAATTGTATCCAGTCTAGACAATGCTCTGTGAGCTAAACATCCTGGACTCCAGACTGATACATTGTACATAGCTGGTCCTGCTCTCAGCTGAGAAGTGATACAATTATATCCAGTCTAGACAATGCTCTGTGAGCTAAACATCCCGGACTCCAGACTGATACATTGTACATAGCTCGTCCTGCTCTCAGCTGAGAAGTGATACAATTGTATTCAGTCTAGACAATGCTCTGTGAGCTAAACATCCTGGACCCCAGACTGATACATTGTACATAGCTAGTCCTGCTCTCAGCTGAGAAGTGATACAATTGTATCCAGTCTAGACAATGCTCTGTGAGCTAAACATCCTGGACTCCAGACTGATACATTGTACATAGCTCGTCCTGCCCTCAGCTGAGAAGTGATACAATTGTATCCAGTCTAGACAATGCTCTGTGAGCTAAACATCCTGCACTCCAGACTGATACATTGTACATAGCTAGTCCTGCCCTCAGCTGAGAAGTATATACAATTGTATCCAGTCTAGACAATGCTCTATGAGCTAAACATCCTAGACTCCAGACTGATACATTGTACATAGCTCGTCCTGCTCTCAGCTGAGAAGTGATACAATTGTATCCAGTCTAGACAATGCTCTGTGAGATAAACATCCTGGACCCCAGACTGATACATTGTACATAGCTCGTCCTGCTCTCAGCTGAGAAGTGATACAATTATATCCAGTCTAGACAATGCTCTGTGAGCTAAACATTCCGGACTCCAGACTGATACATTGTACATAGCTAGTCCTGCTCTCAGCTGAGAAGTGATACAATTGTATCCAGTCTAGACAATGCTCTGTGAGATAAACATCCTGGACCCCAGACTGATACATTGTACATAGCTCCTCCTGCTCTCAGCTGAGAAGTGATACAATTGTATCCAGTGTAGACAATGCTCTGTGAGCTAAACATCCTGGACTCCAGACTGATACACTGTACATAGCTCGTCCTGCTCTCAGCTGAGAAGTGATACAATTGTATCCAGTCTAGACAATGCTCTGTGAGCTAAACATCCTGGACTCCAGACTGATACATTGTACATAGCTGGTCCTGCTCTCAGCTGAGAAGTGATACAATTATATCCAGTCTAGACAATGCTCTGTGAGCTAAACATCCCGGACTCCAGACTGATACATTGTACATAGCTCGTCCTGCTCTCAGCTGAGAAGTGATACAATTGTATTCAGTCTAGACAATGCTCTGTGAGCTAAACATCCTGGACCCCAGACTGATACATTGTACATAGCTAGTCCTGCTCTCAGCTGAGAAGTGATACAATTGTATCCAGTCTAGACAATGCTCTGTGAGCTAAACATCCAGGACTCCAGACTCTTCTCTTGTATACTGGGTGATTCCCTCCGTGTTGTATATACCGTGGTTTATATCTAGTTTATGTCTCCGCCATCAGTCACCTGTTATGTTTTATACATGACCGCTAAAATAAGATATTCTTGAGGGTCTATGACAGTGTTTCCCCACCAGGGTGCCTCCAGCTGTGGCCAAACTACAACTCCCAGCATGCCCGGACAGCCGAAGGCTGTCCGGGCATGCTGGGAGTTGTAGTTTGGCCACAGCTGGAGGCACCCTGGTGGGGAAACACTGGTCTATGACAACCTCTGGGTCAGGACAGATCAGCCGTCACCATTGTAGAGGTTGTGTAAGGACAATGTTCACTCTATATGTCATATTGTAGAAGAACATACATTGGGGTACACGTTCCGCCATAGACCAGTACGAGCAGTCGCTGTCAGTCTCCATAGAGATGAATGGGAGCGTAGGACGCAGCATAGTCACCTAATTTAGCTGCGTCCGACAGTCCCATTAATCTTCATATAGACGGACGGCGCACACCCGTCCGGCTCTCGGCAGTGCTGGGGGGGCCACAACTGAGATTAGACTTCATAATGGGTATTAAAGGGGTACTCCGGTTCAATTTTCAATCAACTGGTGCCAGAAAGTTAAACAGATTTGTAATTTACTTCTATTAAAAAAATCTTAATCCTTCCAGTACTTATCAGCTGCTGTATTCTCCACAGGAAGTTGAGTTGTTCTTTCCTGTCTGACAACAGTGCTCTCTGCCGACACCTCTGTCCGTGTCAGGAACTGTGCAGAGCAGGAGAGGTTTTCTATGGGGATTTGCTCCTGCTCTGGACAGTTCCTGACACGGACAGATGTGTCAGCAGAGAGCAGTATGGTAAGACAGAAAAGAACAACTCATAAGTACTGGAAGGATTAAGATTTTTTTTAATACAGGTTAACTTTTTCCCGAAAATAATATTGATTCTTCAAGATTCGGTAATGAAAAATACCTGAAAGTGGTTGAATGGAGAATTACCTGGGTGATTGGGATGGTCCCAATGAAATTTGGGAATCTGAAGGTGCAGAGACACTAAGAAGATGATGTCCCGAGAAGGACGGTCTAGAAATAGAGGAGTTAAGGATCTGAGGAAGGAGCAAGAAGTGGATTCCCAAACCCTGAAATAAAGGAAAGGACTGAAGGGTCCTGGGATTCTTAAGGACAATGTGAACTCTACTGATAAAGTGTATGACAAGGACGGATCCATCTGGACAGAACCAGGGAAGAAACAGGTTAAGTTACAGAGATGAAGGATGAGAACCAGGACCAGAACTAAGATAAATTAACTAGTGAAGGATGAGGACTAGGAATGAAAGAAAAGAGTCTAATGAAAGGTGAGGACCAGGAATAGGATATATGAGTCTAATGAAAGGTAAGGACCAGGAATAGGATATATGAGTCTAGTGTAGGATGAGGACCAGGAATAGGATATATGAGTCTAGTGAAGGATGAGGACCAGGAATAGGATATATGAGTCTAGTGTAGGATGAGGACCAGGAATAGGATATATGAGTCTAGTGTAGGATGAGGACCAGGAATAGGATATAGGAGTCTAGTGATGGATGGGGACCAGGAATAGGATATAGGAGTCTAGTGTAGGATGAGGACCAGGAATAGGATATATGAGTCTAGTGTAGGATGAGGACCAGGAATAGGATATAGGAGTCTAGTGATGGATGGGGACCAGGAATAGGATATAGGAGTCTAGTGTAGGATGAGGACCAGGAATAGGATATAGGAGTCTAGTGAAGGATGAGGACCAGGAATAGGATATTTGAGTCTAGTGAAGGATGAGGACCAGGAATAGGATATATGAGTCTAGTGAAGGATGAGGACCAGGAATAGGATATAGGAGTCTAGTGAAGGATGAGGACCAGGAATAGGATATAGGAGTCTAGTGAAGGATGAGGACCAGGAATAGGATATATGAGTCTAGTGAAGGATGAGGACCAGGAATAGGATATATGAGTCTAGTGTAGGATGAGGACCAGGAATAGGATATAGGAGTCTAGTGATGGATGGGGACCAGGAATAGGATATAGGAGTCTAGTGTAGGATGAGGACCAGGAATAGGATATAGGAGTCTAGTGATGGATGGGGACCAGGAATAGGATATAGGAGTCTAGTGAAGGATGAGGACCAGGAATAGGATATTTGAGTCTAGTGAAGGATGAGGACCAGGAATAGGATATATGAGTCTAGTGAAGGATGAGGACCAGGAATAGGATATAGGAGTCTAGTGAAGGATGAGGACCAGGAATAGGATATAGGAGTCTAGTGAAGGATGAGGACCAGGAATAGGATATATGAGTCTAGTGAAGGATGAGGACCAGGAATAGGATATATGAGTCTAGTGAAGGACCAGGAATAGGATATAGGAGTCTAGTGAAGGATGAGGACCAGGAATAGGATATAGGAGTCTAGTGTAGAATGAGGACCAGGAATAGGATATAGGAGTCTAGTGAAGGATGAGGACCAGGAATAGGATATAGGAGTCTAGTGAAGGATGAGGACCAGGAATAGGATATATGAGTCTAGTGAAGGATGAGGACCAGGAATAGGATATAGGAGTCTAGTGAAGGATGAGGACCAGGAATAGGATATAGGAGTCTAGTGTAGGATGAGGACAAGGAATAGGATATAGGAGTCTAGTGTAGATTGAGAACCAGGAATAGAATATATTAGTCTAGTGAAGGATGAGGACCAGGAATAGGATATATGAGTCTAGTGTAGGATGAGGACCACGAATAGGATATAGGAGTCTAGTGAAGGATGAGGACCAGGAGTAGGATATATGAGTCTTGTGAAGAATGAGGACCAGGAATAGGATATATGAGTCTAGTGAAGGATGAGGACCAGGAATAGGATATAGGAGTCTAGTGTAGAATGAGGACCAGGAATAGGATATATGAGTCTAGTGTAGGATGAGGACCAGGAATAGAATATAAGAGTCTAGTGTAGGATGAGGACCACGAATAGGATATATGAGTCTAGTGAAGGATGAGGACCAGGAATGGGATATATGAGTCTAGTGAAGGATGAGGACCAGGAATAGGATATAGGAGTCTAGTGAAGGATGAGGACCAGGAATAGGATATAGGAGTCTAGTGAAGGATGAGGACCAGGAATAGGATATAGGAGTCTAGTGAAGGATGAGGACCAGGAATAGAATATAAGAGTCTAGTGTAGGATGAGGACCAGGAGTAGGATATATGAGTCTAGTGAAGGATGAGGACCAGGAATAGGATATAGGAGTCTAGTGAAGGATGAGGACCAGGAATAGGATATAGGAGTCTAGTGAAGGATGAGGACCAGGAATAGGATATATGAGTCTAGTGTAGGATGAGGACCAGGAATAGGATATATGAGTCTAGTGAAGGATGAGGACCAGGAGTAGGATATATGAGTCTTGTGAAGGATGAGGACCAGGAATAGGATATATGAGTCTAGTGTAGGATGAGGACCAGGAATAGGATATATGAGTCAAGTGAAACAGGAATAGGATATATGAGTCTAGTGAAGGATGAAGACCAGGAATAGGATATAGGAGTCTAGTGAAGGATGAGGACCAGGAATAGGATATATGAGTCTAGTGAAGGATGAAGACCAGGAATAGGATATATGAGTCTAGTGAAGGATGAGGACCAGGAATAGGATATATGAGTCTAGTGAAGGATGAGGACCAGGAATAGGATATAGGAGTCTAGTGAAGGATGAGGACCAGGAATAGGATATATGAGTCTAGTGTAGGATGAGGACCAGGAATAGGATATATTAGTCTAGTGAAGGATGAGGACCAGGAATAGGATATATGAGTCTAGTGAAGGATGAGGACCAGGAATAGGATATATGAGTCTAGTGTAGGATGAGGACCAGGAATAGGATATAGGAGTCTAGTGAAGGACCAGGAATAGGATATAGGAGTCTAGTGTAGGACCAGGAATAGGATATAGGAGTCTAGTGAAGGACCAGGAATAGGATATAGGAGTCTAGTGAAGGACCAGGAATAGGATATAGGAGTCTAGTATAGGATGAGGACCAGGAATAGGATATAGGAGTCTAGTGAAGGATGAGGACCAGGAATAGGATATATGAGTCTAGTGAAGGACCAGGAATAGGATGATTGCCACAGAGAAGGGTCTTATTGAAGTCATTGAGCTTTGTAGCGTTTATCACCAGTTCCCACTAATTCTTCACATCTCATTTCCTTCCACTCATCCTTATTAGCAGTTTTCTCCCCGAGGACATGTAATGACTGTAATCTGATCAGTGCGACGCCTCCGGCTGTGATGTCATCCTGACACTTCATTATCTCATCACGGAGACCCAGGGCAGCGGAGACCATCGACTACGTAGTGTGGTACTGCTGGTAACTGCTGGTGTGGTACTATAGATGACCGGGTACAGACAGGGCTGTTAATTCTCAAGGAGTAACTAGTTATATTCTTGTATATAGCGGCAGTATTATAGTAGTGATATTCTTGTATATAGCGGCAGTATTATAGTAGTTATATTCTTGTATATAGCGGCAGTATTATAGTAGTGATATTCTTGTATATAGGAGGCAGTATTATAGTAGTTATATTCTTGGATATAGCGGCAGTATTATAGTAGTTATATTCTTGTATATAGCGTCAGTATTATAGTAGTTATATTCTTGTATATAGGAGCAGTATTATAGTAGTTATATTCCTATATATATAGGAGCAGTATTATAGTAGTTATATTCTTGTATATAAGAGACAGTATTATAGTAGTTATATTCTTGTATATAGGAGGCAGTATTATAGTAGTTATATTCTTGTATATAGGAGGCAGTATTATAGTAGTTATATTCTTGTATATAGGAGGCAGTATTATAGTAGGTATATTTTTGTATATAGGATCAGTATTATAGTAGTTATATTCTTGTATATATAGGAGCAGTATTATAGTAGTTATATTCTTGGATATAGCGGCAGTATTATAGTAGTTATATTCTTATATATAGGAGCAGTATTATAGCAGTTATATTCTTGTATATAGGGGGCAGTATTATAGTAGTTATATTCTTGTATATAGGAGCAGTATTATAGTAGTTATATTCTTGTATATAGGAGCAGTATTATAGTAGTTATATTCTTGTATATAGGAGGCAGTATTATAGTAGTTATATTCTTGTATATAGGAGCAGTATTATAGTAGTTATATTCTTGTATATAGGAGCAGTATTATAGTAGTTATATTCTTGTATATAGGAGCAGTATTATAGTAGTTATATTCTTGTATATAGGAGCAGTATTATAGTAGTTATATTCTTGTATATAGGAGCAGTATTATAGTAGTTATATTCTTGTATATAGGGGCAGTATTATAGTAGTTATATTCTTGTATATAGGAGCAGTATTGTAGTAGTTATATTCTTGTATATAGGAGCAGTATTGTAGTAGTTATATTCTTGTATATATAGGAGGCAGTATTATAGTAGTTATATTCTTGTATATAGGAGCAGTATTATAGTAGTTATATTCTTGTATATAGGAGCAGTATTATAGTAGTTATATTCTTGTATATAGGGGCAGTATTATAGTAGTTATATTCTTGTATATAGGAGCAGTATTGTAGTAGTTATATTCTTGTATATAGGAGCAGTATTGTAGTAGTTATATTCTTGTATATATAGGAGGCAGTATTATAGTAGTTATATTCTTGTATATACGAGCAGTATTATAGTAGTTATATTCTTGTATATAGGAGCAGTATTATAGTAGTTATATTCTTGTATATAGGAGGCAGTATTATAGTAGATATATTCTTGTATATAGGAGCAGTATTATAGTAGTTATATTCTTCTATATAGGAGCAGTATTATAGTAGTTATATTGTTCTACATAGGGACAGTATTATAATAGTTATATTCTTGTATATAGGAGCAGTATTATAGTAGTTATATTCTTGTATATAGGAGCAGTATTATAGTAGTTATATTCTTCTATATAGGAGCAGCATTATCGTAGTTATATTGTTCTACATAGGGACAGTATTATAATAGTTATATTCTTGTATATAGGAGCAGTATTATAGTAGTTCTATTCTTGTATATATGAGGCAGTGTTAAAGTAGTTATATTCTTGTATATAGGAGCAGTATTATAGTAGTTATATTCTTGTATATAGGAGCAGTATTATAGTAGTTATATTCTTGTATATTGCAGCAGTATTATAGTAGTTATATTCATGTATATAGGAGCAGTATTATAGTAGTTATATTCTTGTATATAGGAGCAGTATTATAGTAGTTATATTCTTGTATATAGGAGCAGTATTATAGTAGTTATAGTCTTCTACATAGGGACAGTATTATAGTAGTTATATTCTTGTATATAGGAGCAGTATTATAGTAGATATATTCTTGTATGTAGGAGCAGTATTATAGTAGTTATATTCTTGTATATAGGTGCAGTATTATAGCAGTTATATTCTTGTATATAGAAGCAGTATTATAGTAGTTATAGTCTTCTACATAGGGACAGTATTATAGTAGTTATATTCTTGTATATAGGAGCAGTATTATAGTAGATATATTCTTGTATGTAGGAGCAGTATTATAGTAGTTATATTCTTGTATATAGGGACAGTATTATAGTAGTTATATTCTTGTATATAGGGGTAGTATTATAGTAGTTATATTCTTGTATATATGAGCAGTATTATAGTAGTTATATTCTTGTATATAGGGGCAGTATTATAGTAGTTATATTCTTGTATATAGGAGAAGTATTATAGTAGTTATATTCTTGTATATAGGAGAAGTATTATAGTAGTTATATTCTTGTATATAGGAGCAGTATTATAGTAGTTATATTCTTGTATATAGGAGCAGTATTATAGTAGTTATATTCTTGTATATAGGAGCAGTATTATAGTAGTTATAGTCTTCTACATAGGGACAGTATATACATACATAAATATATTATATTCTCCTCCTTAATTGCTCTAATAATCTGAATTTTGGGAGAAGATATAGAGTCGTTCTAGAACTGTGTGTGGTTCAGACGGGGCCGGAGATCTCAGCGATGCTGTTACTCTAGGAATGTATGTAAGCCGGGTCTGGAAGAATGTGAATCCCCACTGCTTTATATATATATATGTGACAGCTGCCGTTTATGTTTAGAGCGACAAGTGTTCCATTATAGACTCGGATCGAGCAGCCAATAGCGTACTACAAGTCTCAGTTGACTTGGCTAACGTTTTCCTCCTACAGAGATACACACTGCTCAAAAACATAAAGGTAACACCAAGACAACACATCGTAGATCTGAATGAATGAATTAATCGTATGAAATACTTTCCTCTTTACATAGTTGAATGTGACAACGAAATCCCCAAAAATTATCAATGGAAATCAAATGTATCAACCCATGGAGGTCTGGATATGGAGTCACTCAAAATCACAGTGGAAAACCTCACTACAGGCTGATCCAACTTTATGTAATGTCCTTAATACAAGTCCCAATGAGGCTCAGTAGTGTGTGTGGCCTCCAAGTGCCCGTATGACCTCCCTACAATGCCTGGGCATGATCCTGATGAGGTGGAGGATGGTCTCCTGAGGGATGTCCTCCCAGACCTGGACTAAAGCATCCGCCAACTCCTGGACAGTCTGTGGTGGATGGAGCGAGACGTCCCAGATGGGCTTAATCGGATTCAGGGGAACGGGCGGCCAGTCCATAGCATCAATGCCTTCCTCTTGTAGGAACTGCTGACACACTCCAGCCACATGAGGTCTAGCATTGTCTTGTATTAGGAGGGACCCAGGGCCAACCACACCAGCATATGGTCTCACAAGGGGTCTGAGGATCTCATCTCGGTACCTAAGGGCAGTCAGGCTACCACTGGCAAGAACATGGAGGGCTGTGCGGCCCCCCAAAGAAATACCACCCCACACCATTACTGACCCACCGCCAAACCGGTCATGCTGGAGGATGTTGCAGGCAGCAGAACGTTCTCCACAGCGTCTTCAGACTCTGTCACGTCCGTCACGTGCTCAGTGTGAACCTACTTTCATCTGTGAAGAGCACAGGGCGCCAGTGGTGAATTTGCCAATCTTGGTGTTCTCTGGAAAATGCCAAACATCCTGCACGGTGTTGGACTGTAAGCACAACCCCCACCTGTGGACGTCGGGCCCCCATACCGCCCTCATGGAGTCTGTTTCTGACCGTTTGAGTGGACACATGCACATTTGTGTCCTGCTGGAGGTAAATTTGCAGGGCTCTGGCAGTGCTCCTCCTGCTGCTCCGTGTACAAAGGCAGAGGTAGCGGTCCTGCTGCTGGGTTGTTGCCCTCCTACGGCCTCCTCCACGTCTCCTGATGTACTGGCCTGTCTCCTGGTAGCGCCTCCATGCTCTGGACACTACGCTGACAGACACAGCAAACCTTCTTGCCACAGCTCGCATTGATGTGCCATCCTGGATGAGCTGCACTACCTGAGCCACTTGTGTGGGTTGTAGACTCCGTCTCATGCTACCACTAGAGTGAAAGCACCGCCATCATTAAAAAGTGACCAAAACATCAGCCAGGAAGCATAGGAATTGAGAAGTGGTCTGTGGCATGTACCTGCAGAACCACTCCTTTATTGGGGGAGTCTTGGTAATTGCCTATAATTTCCACCTGTTGTCTGTTCCATGTGAAATTGATTGTCAATCAGTGTTCTTCCTGAGTGGACAGTGGGATCTCACACAAGTGTCAGTGACTTGGAGTTACATTGTGTTGTTTATGTTCCCTTTATGTTTTTGAGCAGTGTATATACATTGTGTTGTTTATGTTCCCTTTATGTTTTTGAGCAGTGTATATACATTGTGGTGTTTATGTTCCCTTTATGTGTTTGAGCAGTGTATATACATTGTGTTGTTTATGTTCCCTTTATGTTTTTGAGCAGTGTATATACATTGTGTTGTTTATGTTCCCTTTATGTTTTTGAGCAGTGTATATACATTGTGTTGTTTATGTTCCCTTTATGTGTTTGAGCAGTGTATATACATTGTGTTGTTTATGTTCCCTTTATGTTTTTGAGCAGTGTATATACATTGTGTTGTGTATGTTCCCTTTATGTTTTTGAGCAGTGTATATACATTGTGTTGTTTGTGTTCCCTTTATGTTTTTGAGCAGTGTATATACATTGTGTTGTTTATGTTCCCTTTCTGTTTTTGAGCAGTGTATATACATTGTGTTGTTTATGTTCCCTTTATGTTTTTGAGCAGTATATATACATTGTGTTGTTTATGTTCCCTTTATGTTTTTGAGCGGTGTATATACATTGTGTTGTTTATGTTCCCTTTATGTTTTTGAGCAGTGTATATACATTGTATTGTTTATGTTCCCTTTATGTTTTTGAGCAGTGTATATACATTGTGTTGTTTATGTTCCCTTTATATTTTTGAGCGGTGTATATACATTGTGTTGTTTGTGTTCCCTTTATGTTTTTGAGCAGTGTATATACATTGTGTTGTTTGTGTTCCCTTTATGTTTTTGAGCAGTGTATATACATTGTGTTGTTTATGTTCCCTTTATGTTTTTGAGCAGTGTATATACATTGTGTTGTTTATGTTCCCTTTATGTTTTTGAGCGGTGTATAATGTCTGATCTGTCTATGACAATAGAGATCGAGCAGATGGTCTGATACTATAAATCGTCAGGTGCCGCTCCCAATCCTCCTTCCCTGCAGTTTACTACACTCCAGCCTTATGGAAGACTTTTGTGAAGTTGCTATTTCTTCTCTTAGTGTATGCTCCAAAATTTGTAAGTTGAGGTTACCTAGCAACCGCTTGTTTTCGTTTCTCGGTGACCACCATGTAAAAACCTGTACAGAAATAGAATAGAATTCTTTTCCCATCTCATTTCTTTTTCCGGGGGTGAGATTAAGGGTACGTTCAAAATTTTTTTGGGTGGGTTTTCCGCTGCGTATTTGAAAGTGGGCGGGCTCTTCTCGGCTGTCCTCAGAAGATTTTCTACGGCGGAATGTACACTGCGGAAAATTCGCCACAAGCCCCATTGGAGTCAGTAGGGACTGTGGCGGATTTCCCGCAGCGTAAATTCCGCCGCGGAAAATCTGCTGCGGACAGCCGAGAAGAGCCCGCCCACTTTCAAATACGCAGCGGAAAACCCTCTAAAAAATCTGCGCATGTGAACGTACCCTTAAGCAGCGTTTTCCAATCAGGCTGTCTCCAGCTTTTGAAAAACTTCAACTCCCATCATGCCCTGACAACCAAAGTCCTCCCTCTGTGTCAGTGTTTCCCAACTGGTGTGCCTCCAGCTGTTGAAAAACTACAACTCCCAGCATTCCTGGACTGCCAAAAAACTTCCTTTATAGAAGTATTTCCCAACTGGTGTGCCTGCAGCTGTTGCAAAAACTACAACTCCCAAAGACCTCCCTCTATGTCAGTGTCTCCCAATCAGGCTGTCTCAAGCTGTTGCAAAACTACAACTCCCAGCATGTCCAGACAGCCAAAGACCTCCCTCTATATCAGTGTTTCACAACTGATGTGCCTCCAGCTGTTGCAAAACGACAACTCCCAGCTTTCCCAGACTGCCAAAATCCTCCCTTATATCAGTATTTCCAAATTTGTGTGCCTCTAGGTATTGCAAAACTACAACTCCCAAAGACCTCCCTCTATGTCAGTGTCTCCCAATCAGGCTGTCTCAAACTGTTGCAAAACTACAACTCCCAACATGCCCAACAGCCAAAGACCTCACTCTATGTCAGTGTTTCCCAATCAGGCGGCCCCAAGCTGTTGCAAAACTACAACTCCCAGCATTCCGGGACAGCCAAAGACCTTCTTCTGTGAGTGTTTTCCAACCAGTGTGCCTCCAGCTGTTGCTAAACTACAATTTCCAGCATTCCCAGACAGCCAAAGACCTCCTGCTGTCAGTTTTTGTCAACCAGTGTGCCTCCAGCTGTTGCTAACTAAAACTTCCAACATTCCTGGACAGCCGAAAACCTCCTTCTGAGGGTGTTTTTCCATCATTGTGCCTCCAGCTGTTGCAAAACTACAACTCCCAGCATGCCTGGACAGCCTCCGGCTGCCCGGGCATGCTGGGAGTTGTAGATTTGCAACAGCTGGAGGCACCAAGCTTTCCCCAGATGTTGTAAAGTAAAGTTGCACAGAAGCTCTCCGTCCTGGCTGGTGACAATGTAGGTCAGGTTCATGGAACATCCCTGCGAGGAGTCGCACACAGATGGGACCCTACACCGGGCGGGCATGTCATCCGCCTCTTTTCCTGTACACAACTTCATAGGAAGCCTGTGCGCTCGGCCAGAGCTTCACCTTCATTTCCTCTTCCCTGCTCCGCTGTCACATCCAGTCACTCAAACTCATGGACTCGACACGTCTGTGACAGCAGCTGCCGGGCGATGACGATGGGCTGCGGAGCCTCCATAGACCTTCAGGTAACTTTGTTGTCTGTGTTGAGGTCCTGGGGGGTGATTGTTGGGGGGTCCCCGGTTGCCCTCACCCCGAGCTCTGTCACTTTATGATATTAATTCTTTCCCAGGACTGTATCATACACTGGGGCAGATTCCAGGCAGTGCACAGTATTACAATGTTAAAATGTTGCAGTATTACAATGTCGCAGTGTTACAATGTTGCGGTGTTACAATGTCGCAGTGTTACAATGTTGCAGTGTTACAATGTTGCAGTGTTACAATGTTGCGGAGTTACAATGTTGCGGTGTTACAGTGTTGCAGTGTTACAATGTCGCAGTGTTACAATGTCGTAGTGTTACAATGCTGCAGTGTTACAATGTTGCAGTGTTACAATGTCGCAGTGTTACAATGCTGCAGTGTTACAATGTTGCAGTGTTACAATGTTGCAGTGTTACAATGTTGCGGTGTTACAATGTTGCGGTGTTACAATGTTGCGGTGTTACAATGTTGCGGTGTTACAATGTTGCAGTGTTACAATGTTGCGGTGTTACAGTGTTGCAGTGTTACAATGTTGCAGTATTACAATGTTGCAATGTTGCGGTGTTGCAGTATTACAATGTTGCAGTTGTACAATGTTGCGATGTTGCAGTGTTGCAGTATTACAATGTTGCAGTATTACAATGTTGCAGTATTACAATGTTGCAGTGTTACAATGTTGCAGTTGTACAATGTTGCGGTGTTGCAGTGTTACAATGTTGCAGTGTTGCAGTATTACAATGTTGCGGTGTTACAGTGTTGCAGTGTTACAATTTTACAGTGTTACATTGACTAAGAGCGCATACAGTGCTTGAAACGCGTTACTTGTATCCTCCTTGTCTTATGGATTAAAATCATTTTATCTGCACCGAGCTGGATCCATCTCTCTTTATTCTTCTGCGGTGTTACAATGTTGCAGTATTACAATGTTGCGGTGTTACAATGTTGCTGTATTACAGTGTTGCAGTGTTGCAGTGTTACAATGTTGCAGTGTTACAGGGTTGCAGTGTTATAATGTTGCGGTGTTACAATGTTGCAGTGTTACAATGTTGCAGTGTTACAATGTTGCAGTTGTCTTCTGCTGGTTTTGGTCTCTTTGCTGTTATATTGGATTCTTTCTGTGGCTTTATCTGTTCTGAGAACTTTATGTTTTTATTAGATTTTGAATAACCATCAGAATGACCGAGGATCCGTCGTTGGGTTCGACCTCTTATAGAGACCCTGCAGATCCGGATCTGGTGGTTGTTGGTCTCCATAGTTTTTAGGTTGTCTGGCATGAGTGGTGTCTGTGACCTGGAGCTTTGGGGGCACATACTTTATTATTATACATATTCTTCTCTGGGGAGACTCCGCAGTAATCCCAGGAAGAATGGCGTCATGTCCTCTGTTATGGCGCAGATACTTGAGAGGGAGGAGATTAGAGGTGTCGGTTGTATTGTGCAGTGTATGGAATATGGATGGAGATGGAGGTCATTCTGTTATATATATATATATATATATATATATATATTTGTGTAATCAATCTAGAAGGGTCTTTTAGGACCGGAAATGTAAAAATCATATAATTCCCCCGAATTTCCCTACTCTCCTTAAAGGGGTACTCCGGTGAAAAAAACATTTTTTTAAATCAACTGGTGCAAGAAAATGTAACAGATTTTAAAATTACTTCTATTAAAAAAAATCTTAATCCTTCCAGTACTTATCAGCTGCTGTATGCTCCAAAGGAAGTTCTTTTTTCTTTTTGAATTTATTTTCTGTCTGTCCACAGTGCTCTCTGCTGACACCTCTGTCCATGTCAGGAACTGTCCAGAGCAGGAGAGGTTTGCTATGGGGAATTGTTCCTGCTCTGGACAGTTCCTGACATGGACAGAGGTGTCAGCAGAGAGCACTGTGATCAGACTGAAAAGAAATTTAAAAAGAAAAACTTCCCCTGTTTTATACAGCAGCTGATAAGTACTGGAAGGATTAAGATTTTTAAAGAGAAGTAATTTACAAATTTGTGGCATCAGTTGATAAAAAAATAAAATTTAAAAAACGTCACGCCCCCTCCCATAGACTTGCATTGAGGGGGTGGGGTGGGACATCATGAGGGGTGGGGCTATAGCGTCACAAGCTCCTGGCGCCGGCTCCAGCGTTCGGAACAGTTTGTTTCAAACGCTGAGCAGCAGAGTACCCCTTTAAGCCCCAAACCACAGCCCAAAGTCACATTCCAAGATCCAAACCCAAGACCCCAAACCTCAAGTTGCAAAACCCAGCTGGAAACCCAAACCTCAACCGATACTCGCACACAAGACCCAATCCCAAAACTTAACCTGTAAAACTTTGAACATCAAAGTCCAAACCCAACGAGAAGCCGGTACCTGGAGACATAAACCCAACCCAAAACCAATTTAGAAAGACTTTATGCCCAACCAAAAACCCTCAACCCCACAATCCAACCCAGCATCTACACATCAAGACCCAAAAATCTGCCTTGAAGTCCTCACCTAAAACCCTAACCTGAAATTGACCAAGATTAAACCGACCAGAAGCCCAAACCTCATGATCCAACCAGAAGCCCAAACCTCATGATCCAACCAGAAGCCCAAACCTCATGATCCAACCAGAAGCCCAAACCTCATGATCCAACCAGAAGCCCAAACCTCATGATCCAACCAGAAGCCCAAACCTCATGATCCAACCAGAAGCCCAAACCTCATGATCCAACCAGAAGCCCAAACCTCATGATCCGAATCCAACATCAAACTTTTACACCTGAAGACCCAAATCATGGGAATCTTGTAGCTCCGAAACTCAACCAAAGACCTGAAAACCCAAAACCTTTCCCGATTTCTACATCTTGAAACCGAAACGAAATGACCAAAACTCATCCCAGAAACTTTCCTGAGGAACTGAAACCCAACCTGAAGACTTCACCTCTGGACCTAAAATGAAGCCTTCAGTCCTCCAGTCATCTCTCAGTTTTTCTTTGCCAAAAATTTGCCTCCAAGGCCTACAATAGGTTTACATGCCACCCAGTTGTTGTCCAAAAATTGGATAGACGGAATTTGCTGCCATAGTCCCATAAGTCCCTGTGAGGTCTCTGTCCAGGGCGTCTCTATGTGTGATACATATTTGGGGGGTTTTCTGGTTTGTATTGGATGTTTTTATTATTGTCATTATAGGAAGCCATGATGGATCCGGCTATGGGGTAATGGCATATTACTGGGATGGTGGGGGTCCAACCTCTGGGACCCTCCTGATTCTGAGACTAAATGGACAGTGGTGCCACTTTAATACTATGTCCCCTTCAAAGTGGCACCATAGCTTGGTTCTGGTGATATATTTTGTGGATCCTAAGGGGCAAAAGTAACAGCAGAATAGTGAGTGCAGCTCTGGAGGTAACTAGAGGAGAAGAGATGATGTAACAGCAGAATAGTGAGTGCAGCTCTGGAGGTGACTGGAGAATAAGAGATGATGTTACAGCAGAATAGTGAGTGCAGCTCTGGAGGATAATATATAATGTAACAGCAGAATAGTGAGTGCAACTCTAGAGGTGACTGGAGTATAAGACATGATGTAACAGCAGAATAGTGAGTGCAACTCTGGAGGTGACTGGAGGATAATACTTGATGTGATTGCAGAATAGTGAGTGCAGCTCTGGAAGATAAGACATGATGTAACAGCAGAATAGTGAGTGCAACTCTGGAGGTGACTGGAGGATAAGACATGATGTTACAGCAGAATAGTGAGTGCAACTCTGGAGGTGACTGGAGGATAAGACATGATGTAACAGCAGAATAGTGAGTGCAACTCTGGAGGTGACTGGAGGATAAGACTTGATGTAACAGCAGAATAGTGAGTGCAGCTCTGGAGGTGACTGGAGGAAAAGATATGATGTAACAGCAGAATAGTGAGTGCAACTCTGGAGGTGACTGGAGGATAAGACATGATGTAACAGCAGAATAGTGAGTGCAGCTCTGGAGGTGACTGGAGAATAATACATGATGTAACAGCAGAATAGTGAGTGCAGCTCTGGATGATAAGACATAATGTAACAGCAGAATAGTGAGTGCAACTCTGGAGGTGACTGGAGGATAAGACATGATGTAACAGCAGAATAGTGAGTGCAACTCTAGAGGTGACTGGAGGATAAGACATGATGTAACAGCAGAATAGTGAGTGCAACTCTCGATGATAAGACATAATGTAACAGCAGAATAGTGAGTGCAGCTCTGGAGGTGACTGGAAGATAAGACATGATGTAACAGCAGAATAGTGAGTGCAGCTCTGGAGGTGACTGGAGGATAAGACATGATGTTACAGCAGAATAGTGAGTGCAGCTCTGGAGGATAATATATAATGTAACAGCAGAATAGTGAGTGCAACTCTAGAGGTGACTGGAGTATAAGACATGATGTAACAGCAGAATAGTGAGTGCAACTCTGGAGGTGACTGGAGGATAAGACATGATGTAACAGCAGAATAGTGAGTGCAACTCTAGAGGTGACTGGAGGATAAGACATGATGTAACAGCAGAATAGTGAGTGCAACTCTCGATGATAAGACATAATGTAACAGCAGAATAGTGAGTGCAGCTCTGGAGGTGACTGGAGGATAAGACATGATGTAACAGCAGAATAGTGAGTGCAGCTCTGGAGGTGACTGGAGGATAAGACATGATGTAACAGCAGAATAGTGAGTGCAGCTCTGGAGGTGACTGGAGGATAAGACATGATGTAACAGCAGAATAGTGAGTGCAACTCTGGAGGATAAGACATGATGTAACAGCAGAATAGTGAGTGCAACTCTGGAGGTGACTGGAGGATAAGACTTGATGTGTCAACAGAATAGTGAGTGCAGCTCTTGAGGTGACTGGAGGATAAGACTTGATGTGTCAGCAGAATAGTGAGTGCAGCTCTGGAGGTGACTGGAGGATAAGACTTGATGTGTCAACAGAATAGTGAGTGCAGCTCTGGAGGTGACTGGAGGATAAGACTTGATGTGTCAGCAGAATAGTGAGTGCAGCTCTGGAGGTGACTGGAGGATAAGACTTGATGTGTCAGCAGAATAGTGAGTGCAGCTCTTGAGGTGACTGGAGGATAAGACTTGATGTGTCAGCAGAATAGTGAGTGCAGCTCTGGAGGTGACTGGAGGATAAGACTTGATGTGTCAGCAGAATAGTGAGTGCAGCTCTTGAGGTGACTGGAGGATAAGACTTGCTGTGTCAGCAGAATAGTGAGTGCAGCTCTGGAGGTGATCGGCCTCCATTACAGCCATTTCTTTCGGACATTCTCTTCCTGCCTTCAGAATCACTTAGATAATCATCTGCGCCATTTATTCTGTTAAGCTATTACTGTAGTTGTCTTTGGGCGAAGGTGCTGCAGAACCTCTTGGTATCACTGTTGGTTCTGTCCCACAATGCAGTTGTGTCATTGTTGTTTGCACTTGTCATATAAATGCTGATACATTGTATCCAGTGCGGGGGTCACATGACCCAGCTGTCTCCTTTATAGCTTCACCTCCAGTATTTACCTTCCCAGGACCCCGGAGACTAACGGACACACAGCAGATCTGATACCTGGACGTTACCTCCGGCCCAGACTGACAGGGGCCCCTCGAAACTTACCCCCCCCCCTTATCCCCTCCCTAAACTAAGACTCACTGATGGGAATAAGCAGAAGACACCAATGTAACCAGACAGAGCGACGCATTTCAGGTCATCACGTGTGAAATATAAAATGTAGAATAACGAACTGCACAAACATCCGAGATTAGAACATTCTACGGGTACAAAAATGTTAAAAAATGTTTACATTGTTGACCTCAGCATCCACCATGTTTGGTCCCTCAACATACGATGGTAATCCGTGCCAAACCGACCATTGTATGTTGAAACCATCGTATGTTGAGGGATCCGTGCAATGTAAACTATAGGACAGTGGTCTACAACCTGCGGACCTCCAGATGTTGTAAAACTACAACACCCAGCATGCCCGGACAGCCGTTGGCTGTCCGGGCATGCTGGGTGTTGTAGTTTTGCAACATCTGGAGGTCCGCAGGTTGTAGACCACCGTTAGAGGAAGTTGTACTCACCTGTCCCCGCCGCTCCGGACCGTCACCGCTCGTCACCGCTGCCCTGGATGTCGCCGTCCATCGCTGTCGCCGCGTCCCCGGGGTGTCCCCGACGCTCCGGCAAGGCCTCTGCTTCCCCGACATCCTCGCTCTCCGTCGCCGCCATCACGTCGCTACACATGCCGCTCCTATTGGATGACGGGACGGCGTGCGCAGAGACGTGATGACGACGATGGAGAGCGCCGACGGTGCAGGGGATCCCGAAGAGGACGTGCCGGAGCCCCGAGGACAGGTAAGTGATCGTCAGCGGACCACACGGGGCACCGTAAACGGCTATCCGGGGGCAGCTGAAGCAGTCTGCGCTGGAGGATAGCCGTTTATGCGATGGCCCCGACATACAAAAGCATCGTATGTTGAAATGATCGTATGTCGGGGCCATCGTAGGTCGGGGGGTCACTGTACTGTAGGTAGTCTCTTTACTTGCCCCATGCTTTACATTGCAGCCCTGCGCCATTTATATGGATACACCTTATATACACCCTATATACTATATACAGGGATGGCCATATATATGGATACACCTTATATACACCCTATATACTCTATACAGGGTGCGCCATTTATATGGATACACCTTATATACACCCTATATACTCTATACAGGGATGGCCATATATATGGATACACCTTATATACACCCTATATACTCTATACAGGGTGCGCCATATATATGGATACACCTTATATACACCCTATATACTCTATACAGGGTGCGCCATTTATATGGATACACCTTATATACACCCTATATACTCTATACAGGGTGCGCCATATATATGGATACACCTTATATACACCCTATATACTCTATACAGGGAGCGCCATTTATATGGATACACCTTATATACACCCTATATACTCTATACAGGGTGCGCCATTTCTATGGATACACCTTATATACACCCTATATACTCTATACAGGGTGCGCCATATATATGGATACACCTTATATACACCCAATATACTCTATACAGGGTGCGCCATTTATATGGATACACCTTATATACACCCTATATACTCTATACAGGGTGCACCATTTCTATGGATACACCTTATATACACCCTATATACTCTATACAGTGCGCCATTTATATGGATACACCTTATATACACCCTATATACTCTATACAGGGATGGCCATTTCTATGGATACACCTTATATACACCCTATATACTCTATACAGGGTGCGCCATTTCTATGAATACACCTTATATACACCCTATATACTCTATACAGTGCGCCATTTCTATGGATACACCTTAATAAAATGGGAATGGTTGGTGATAACTTCATGTTTGTGGCACATTAGTATATGTGAGGGGGGAAACTTTTCAAGATGGGTGGTGACCATGGCGGCCATTTTGAAGTCGGCCATTTTGAATCCAACTTTTGTTTTTTTCAATCGGAAGAGGGTCATGTGACACATCAAACCTATTGGGAATTTCACAACAAAAACAATGATGTGCTCGGTTTTAACGTAACTTTATTCTTTCATGAGTTATTTACAAGTTTCTGACCACTTATAAAATGTGTTCAATGTGCGGCCCATTGTGTTGGATTGTCAATGCAACCCTCTTCTCTATATACTGCTATATACTACTATATACACCGCAGGAGAAATGCTAGCACAGGCTTCCAGTATCCGTATACACTGCTATATACTACTATATACACCGCAGGAGAAATGCTAGCACAGGCTTCCAGTATCCGTATACACTGCTATATACTACTATATACACCGCAGGAGAAATGCTAGCACAGGCTTCCAGTATCCGTATACACTACTATATACACCGCAGAAGAAATGCTAGCACAGGCTTCCAGTATCCGTATACACTGCTATATACTATTATATACACCGCAGGAGAAATGCTAGCACAGGCCTCCAGTATCCGTATACACTGCTATATACTACTATATACACCGCAGGAGAAATGCTAGCACAAGCTTCCAGTATCCGTATACACTGCTATATACTACTATATACACCGCAGGAGAAATGCTAGCACAGGCTTCCAGTATCCGTATACACTGCTATATACTACTATATACACCGCAGCAGAAATGCTAGCACAGGCCTCCAGTATCCGTATACACTGCTATATACTGCTATATACACCGCAGGAGAAATGCTAGCACAGGCCTCCAGTATCCGTATACACTACTATATACTACTATATACACCGCAGGAGAAATGCTAGCACAGGCTTCCAGTATCCGTATACACTGCTATATACTACTATATAACACCGCAGGAGAAATGCGCCGCAAGGAGCCCATAGGTCACTTGGGGGGTCACCTGGTCACTGGAGCCCTCTGGGTAACAATCATGTGGTACAAACATTAAAGCAACAGTACATTAAATGAGGCAAACCTATATACACAATGGGGGTATGCTGCAGGGGAGCCCTGGGGAAAGAAAGGGACTCTGCCTGACAGGACAGGAGGGCAGTATGGGGCCATATCATCTTGTACTGGGACATCACAGCTCCATTAGGACGCAGCAATGAAAAGTGACTCAAGTTCATCTGTCTTGTCTATTGGAATCTGCAGCGGCCTAAAATCAGCCGCCATTCTCTTTGGCAGCTCAGGCTCCTGCTTTGTCCTTGTGCCATGCTGTACACTGCAGCTCTGCCCTGTGAGGGAGCCCTATGATCAGTGACTGGTGCTGTGCCCTGTGAGGGAGCCCTATGATCAGTGACTGGTGCTGTGCCCTGTGAGGGAGCCCTATGATCAGTGATTTATGCTGTGCCCTGTGAGGGAGCCCTATGATGAGTGAAAGGTGCTGTGCCCTGTTATGAAGCCCTATGATCAGTGACTGGTGCTGTGCCCTGTGAGGGAGCCCTATGGTCAGTGACTGGTGCTGTGCCCTGTTATGGAGCCCTATGATCAGTGACTGGCGCTGTGCCCTGTGAGGGAGCCCTATGATCAGTGACTGGTGCTGTGCCCTGTGAGGGAGCCCTATGATCAGTGACTGGCGCTGTGCCCTGAGAGGGAGCCCTATGATCAGTGACTGGTGCTGTGCCCTGTTATGGAGCCCTATGATCAGTGACTGGTGCTGTGCCCTGTTATGGAGCCCTATGATCAGTGACTGGTGCTGTGCCCTGTTATGGAGCCCTATGATCAGTGACTGGTGCTGTGCCCTGTTATGGAGCCCTATGATCAGTAACTGGTGCTGTGCCCTGTTATGGAGACCTATGATCAGTGACTGGTGCTGTGCCCTGTGAGGGAGCCCTATGATCAGTGACTGGTGCTGTGCCCTGTGAGGGAGCCCTATGATCAGTGACTGGTGCTGTGCCCTGTTATGGAGCCCTATGATCAGTGACTTATGCTGTGCCCTGTTATGGAGCCCTATGATCAGTGACTGGTGCTGTGCCCTGTTATGGAGCCCTATGATCAGTGACTGGTGCTGTGCCCTGTTATGGAGCCCTATGATCAGTGACTGGTGCTGTGCCCTGTTATGGAGACCTATGATCAGTGACTGGTGCTGTGCCCTGTGAGGGAGCCCTATGATCAGTGACTGGTGCTGTGCCCTGTGAGGGAGCCCTATGATCAGTGCCTGGTGCTGTGTCCTGTGAGGGAGCCCTATGATCAGTGACTGGTGCTGTGCCCTATTATGGAGCCCTATGTTCAGTGACTGGTGCTGTACCCTGTGAGGGAGCCCTATGTTCTGTGACTGGTGCTGTGCCCTGTGAGGGAGCCCTTTGATCAGTGACTGGTGCTGTGCCCTGTGAGGGAGCCCTATGTACAGTGACTGGCGCTGTGCCCGGTTATGGAGCCCTATGATCAGTGACTGGCGCTGTGCCCTGTTATGGAGCCTTATGATCAGTGACTGCTGCTGTGCCCTGTGAGGGAGCCCTATGATCAGTGACTGGTGCTGTGCCCTGTTATGGAGCCCTATGATCAGTGACTGGTGCTGTGCCCTGTGAGGGAGCCCTATGTTCAGTGCCATGTTATGGAGCCCTATGATCAGTAACTGGTGCTGTGCCCTGTTATGGAGCCCTATGATCAGTGACTGGTGCTGTGCCCTGTTATGGAGCCCTATGATCAGTGACTGGCGCTGTGCCCTGTTATGGAGCCTTATGATCAGTGACTGCTGCTGTGCCCTGTGAGGGAGCCCTATGATCAGTGACTGGTGCTGTGCCCTGTTATGGAGCCCTATGATCAGTGACTGGTGCTGTGCCCTGTGAGGGAGCCCTATGTTCAGTGCCCTGTTATGGAGCCCTATGATCAGTAACTGGTGCTGTGCCCTGTTATGGAGCCCTATGATCAGTGACTGGTGCTGTGCCCTGTTATGGAGCCCTATGATCAGTGACTGGTGCTGTGCCCTGTGAGGGAGCCCTATGATCAGTGACTGGTGCTGTGCCCTGTTATGGAGCCCTATGTTCAATGACTGGTGCTGTGTCCTGTGAGGGAACCCTATGTTCAGTGACTGGTGCTGTGTACTGTGAGGGTGCCCTATGATCAGTGACTGGTGCTGTGCCCTGTTATGGAGCCCTTTGATCAGTGACTGGTGCTGTGCCCTATTATGGAGCCCTATGTTAAGTGACTGGTGCTGTGCCCTGGTATGGAGCCCTATGATCAGTGACTGGTGCTGTGCCATGTGAGGGAGCCCTATGATCAGTGACTGGTGCTGTGCCCTGTTATGGAGTCCTATGATCAGTGACTGGTGCTGTGCCCTGTGAGGGAGCCCTATGATCAGTGACTGGTGCTGTGCCCTGTGAGGGAGCCCTATGATCAGTGACTGGTGCTGTGCCATGTGAGGGAGCCCTATGATCAGTGACAAGTGCTGTGCCCTGTGAGGGAGCCCTATGATCAGAGACTGGTGCTGTGCCCTGTTATGGAGCCCTATGATCAGTGACTGGTGCTGTGCACTGTTATGGAGCCCTATGATCAGTGACTGGTGCTGTGCCCTGTTATGGAGCCCTATGATCAGTGACTGGTGCTGTGCCCTGTGAGGGAGCCCTATGTTCAGTGACTGGTGCTGTGTCCTGTGAGGGAGCCCTATGATCAGTGACTGGTGCTGTGCCCTGTTATGGAGCCCTTTGATCAGTGACTGGTGCTGTGCCCTATTATGGAGCCCTATGTTAAGTGACTGGTGCTGTGCCCTGTTATGGAGCCCTATGATCAGTGACTGGTGCTGTGCCATGTGAGGGAGCCCTATGATCAGTGACTGGTGCTGTGCCCTGTTATGGAGCCCTATGATCAGTGACTGGTGCTGTGCCCTGTGAGGGAGCCCTATGATCAATGACTGGTGCTGTGCCCTGTGAGGGAGCCCTATGTTCAGTGACTGGTGCTGTGCCCTGTGAGGGAGCCCTATGATCAGTGACTGGTGCTGTGCCCTGTTATGGAGCCCTATGATCAGTGACTGGTGCTGTGCCCTGTTATGGAGCCCTATGATCAATGACTGGTGCTGTGCCCTGTGAGGGAGCCCTATGTTCAGTGACTGGTGCTGTGCCCTGTTATGGAGCCCTTTGATCAGTGACTGGTGCTGTGCCCTATTATGGAGCCCTATGTTAAGTGACTGGTGCTGTGCCCTGTTATGGAGCCCTATGATCAGTGACTGGTGCTGTGCCCTGTGAGGGAGCCCTATGATCAGTGACTGGTGCTGTGCCCTGTTATGGAGCCCTATGATCAGTGACTGGTGCTGTGCCCTGTGAGGGAGCCCTATGATCAATGACTGGTGCTGTGCCCTGTGAGGGAGCCCTATGTTCAGTGACTGGTGCTGTGCCCTGTGAGGGAGCCCTATGATCAGTGACTGGTGCTGTGCCCTGTTATGGAGCCCTATGATCAGTGACTGGTGCTGTGCCCTGTGAGGGAGCCCTATGATCAGTGACTGGTGCTGTGCCCTGTGAGGGAGCCCTATGTACAGTGACTGGTGCTGTGCCCTGTTATGGAGCCCTATGATCAGTGACTGGTGCTGTGCCCTGTGAGGGAGCCCTATGATCAGTGACTGGTGCTGTGCCCTGTTATGGAGCCCTATGATCAGTGACTGGTGCTGTGCCCTATTATGGAGCCCTATGATCAGTGACTGGTGCTGTGCCCTGTTATGGAGCCCTATGATCAGTGACTGGTGCTGTGCCCTGTTATGGAGCCCTATGATCAGTGACTGGTGCTGTGCCCTATTATGGAGCGCTATGATCAGTGACTGGTGCTGTGTCCTGTGAGGGAGCCCTATGATCAGTGACTGGTGCTGTGCCCTGTGAGGGAGCCCTATGATCAGTGACTGGTGTTGTCCCCTGTTATGAAGCCCTATGATCAGTGACTGGTGCTGTGCCCTATTATGGAGCCCTATGATCAGTGACTGGTGCTGTGCCCTGTGAGGGAGCCCTATGATCAGTGACTGGTGCTGTGCCCTGTGAGGGAGCCCTATGATCAGTGACTGGTGCTGTGCCCTGTGAGGGAGCCCTATGATCAGTGACTGGTGCTGTGCCCTGTTATGGAGCCCTATGATCAGTGACTGGTGCTGTGCCCTGTGAGGGAGCCCTATGATCAGTGACTGGTGCTGTGCCCTGTGAGGGAGCCCTATGATCGGTGACTGGTGCTGTGCCCTGTTATGGAGCCCTATGATCAGTGACTGGTGCTGTGCCCTGTGAGGGAGCCCTATGTACAGTGACTGGTGCTGTGCCCTGTTATGGAGCCCTATGATCAGTGACTGGTGCTGTGCCCTGTGAGGGAGCCCTATGATCAGTGACTGGTGCTGTGCCCTGTTATCGAGCCCTATGATCAGTGACTGGTGCTGTGCCCTATTATGGAGCCCTATGATCAGTGACTGGTGCTGTGCCCTGTTATGGAGCCCTATGATCAGTGACTGGTGCTGTGCCCTGTTATGGAGCCCTATGATCAGTGACTGGTGCTGTGCCCTATTATGGAGCCCTATGATCAGTGACTGGTGCTGTGTCCTGTGAGGGAGCCCTATGATCAGTGACTGGTGCTGTGCCCTGTGAGGGAGCCCTATGATCAGTGACTGGTGCTGTGCCCTATTATGGAGCCCTATGATCAGTGACTGGTGCTGTGCCCTGTTATGGAGCCCTATGATCAGTGACTGGTGCTGTGTCCTGTGAGGGAGCCCTATGATCAGTGACTGGTGCTGTGCCCTGTGAGGGAGCCCTATGATCAGTGACTGGTGCTGTGCCCTGTTATGGAGCCCTATGATCAGTGACTGGTGCTGTGCCCTGTTATGGAGCCCTATGATCAATGACTGGTGCTGTGCCCTGTGAGGGAGCCCTATGTTCAGTGACTGGTGCTGTGCCCTGTTATGGAGCCCTTTGATCAGTGACTGGTGCTGTGCCCTATTATGGAGCCCTATGTTAAGTGACTGGTGCTGTGCCCTGTTATGGAGCCCTATGATCAGTGACTGGTGCTGTGCCCTGTGAGGGAGCCCTATGATCAGTGACTGGTGCTGTGCCCTGTTATGGAGCCCTATGATCAGTGACTGGTGCTGTGCCCTGTGAGGGAGCCCTATGATCAATGACTGGTGCTGTGCCCTGTGAGGGAGCCCTATGTTCAGTGACTGGTGCTGTGCCCTGTGAGGGAGCCCTATGATCAGTGACTGGTGCTGTGCCCTGTTATGGAGCCCTATGATCAGTGACTGGTGCTGTGCCCTGTGAGGGAGCTCTATGTACAGTGACTGGTGCTGTGCCCTGTTATGGAGCCCTATGATCAGTGACTGGTGCTGTGCCCTGTGAGGGAGCCCTATGATCAGTGACTGGTGCTGTGCCCTGTTATGGAGCCCTATGATCAGTGACTGGTGCTGTGCCCTGTTATGGAGCCCTATGATCAGTGACTGGTACTGTGCCCTGTGAGGGAGCCCTATGATCAGTGACTGGTGCTGTGCCCTATTATGGAGCCCTATGATCAGTGACTGGTGCTGTGCCCTGTTATGGAGCCCTATGATCAGTGACTGGTGCTGTGCCCTGTTATGGAGCCCTATGATCAGTGACTGGTGCTGTGCCCTATTATGGAGCCCTATGATCAGTGACTGGTGCTGTGTCCTGTGAGGGAGCCCTATGATCAGTGACTGGTGCTGTGCCCTGTGAGGGAGCCCTATGATCAGTGACTGGTGCTGTGCCCTGTTATGGAGCCCTATGATCAGTGACTGGTGCTGTGCCCTATTATGGAGCCCTAAGATCAGTGACTGGTGCTGTGCCCTGTGAGGGAGCCCTATGATCAGTGACTGGTGCTGTGCCCTGTGAGGGAGCCCTATGATCAGTGACTGGTGCTGTGCCCTGTGAGGGAGCCCTATGATCAGTGACTGGTGCTGTGCCCTGTGAGGGAGCCCTATGATCAGTGACTGGTGCTGTGCCCTGTTATGGAGCCCTATGATCAGTGACTGGTGCTGTGCCCTGTGAGGGAGCCCTATGATCAGTGACTGGTGCTGTGCCCTGTTATGGAGCCCTATGATCAGTGACTGGTGCTGTGCCCTGTGAGGGAGCCCTATGATCAGTGACTGGTGCTGTGTCCTGTGAGGGAGCCCTATGTTCAGTGACTGGTGCTGTGCCCTGTGAGGGAGCCCTATGTACAGTGACTGGTGCTGTGCCCTGTGAGGGAGCCCTATGATCAGTGACTGGTGCTGTGCCCTTTTATGGAGCCCTATGATCAGTGACTGGTGCTGTGCCCTGTGAGGGAGCCCTATGTACAGTGACTGGTGCTGTGCCCTGTTATGGAGCCCTATGATCAGTGACTGGTGCTGTGCCCTGTGAGGGAGCCCTATGATCAGTGACTGGTGCTGTGCCCTGTTATGGAGCCCTATGATCAGTGACTGGTGCTGTGCCCTGTTATGGAGCCCTATGATCAGTGACTGGTGCTGTGCCCTGTGAGGGAGCCCTATGATCAGTGACTGGTGCTGTGCCCTATTATGGAGCCCTATGATCAGTGACTGGTGCTGTGCCCTGTTATGGAGCCCTATGATCAGTGACTGGTGCTGTGCCCTGTTATGGAGCCCTATGATCAGTGACTGGTGCTGTGCCCTATTATGGAGCCCTATGATCAGTGACTGGTGCTGTGTCCTGTGAGGGAGCCCTATGATCAGTGACTGGTGCTGTGCCCTGTGAGGGAGCCCTAAGATCAGTGACTGGTGCTGTGCCCTGTTATGGAGCCCTATGATCAGTGACTGGTGCTGTGCCCTATTATGGAGCCCTAAGATCAGTGACTGGTGCTGTGCCCTGTGAGGGAGCCCTATGATCAGTGACTGGTGCTGTGCCCTGTGAGGGAGCCCTATGATCAGTGACTGGTGCTGTGCCCTGTGAGGGAGCCCTATGATCAGTGACTGGTGCTGTGCCCTGTGAGGGAGCCCTATGATCAGTGACTGGTGCTGTGCCCTGTTATGGAGCCCTATGATCAGTGACTGGTGCTGTGCCCTGTGAGGGAGCCCTATGATCAGTGACTGGTGCTGTGCCCTGTGAGGGAGCCCTATGGTTAGTGACTGGTGCTGTGCCCTGTGAGGGAGCCCTATGATCAGTGACTGGTGCTGTGCCCTGTTATGGAGCCTTTTGATCAGTGACTGGTGCTGTGCCCTGTGAGGGAGCCCTATGATCAGTGACTGGTGCTGTGCCCTGTGAGGGAGCCCTATGTTCAGTGACTGGTGCTGTGCCCTGTGAGGGAGCCCTATGTACAGTGACTGGTGCTGTGCCCTGTTATGGAGCCCTATGATCAGTGACTGGTGCTGTGCCCTGTGAGGGAGCCCTATGATCAGTGACTGGTGCTGTGCCCTGTTATGGAGCCCTATGATCAGTGACTGGTGCTGTGCCCTATTATGGAGCCCTATGATCAGTGACTGGTGCTGTGCCCTGTTATGGAGCCCTATGATCAGTGACTGGTGCTGTGCCCTATTATGGAGCCCTATGATCAGTGACTGGTGCTGTGTCCTGTGAGGGAGCCCTATGATCAGTGACTGGTGCTGTGCCCTGTGAGGGAGCCCTATGATCAGTGACTGGTGCTGTGCCCTGTTATGGAGCCCTATGATCAGTGACTGGTGCTGTGCCCTGTGAGGGAGCCCTATGATCAGTGACTGGTGCTGTGCCCTGTGAGGGAGCCCTATGATCAGTGACTGGTGCTGTGCCCTGTTATGGAGCCCTATGATCAGTGACTGGTGCTGTGCCCTGTTATGGAGCCCTATGATCAGTGACTGGTGCTGTGCCCTGTGAGGGAGCCCTATGATCAGTGACTGGTGCTGTGCCCTGTGAGGGAGCCCTATGATCAGTGACTGGTGCTGTGCCCTGTGAGGGAGCCCTATGATAAGTGACTGGTGCTGTGCCCTGTTATGGAGCCCTATGATCAGTGACTGGTGCTGTGTCCTGTGAGGGAGCCCTATGATCAGTGACTGGTGCTGTGCCCTGTGAGGGAGCCCTATGGTTAGTGACTGGTGCTGTGCCCTGTGAGGGAGCCCTATGATCAGTGACTGGTGCTGTGCCCTGTTATGGAGCCTTTTGATCAGTGACTGGTGCTGTGCCCTGTGAGGGAGCCCTATGATCAGTGACTGGTGCTGTGCCCTGTGAGGGAGTCCTATGTTCAGTGACTGGTGCTGTGCCCTGTGAGGGAGCCCTATGTACAGTGACTGGTGCTGTGCCCTGTTATGGAGCCCTATGATCAGTGACTGGTGCTGTGCCCTGTTATGGAGCCCTATGATCAGTGACTGGTGCTGTGCCCTGTGAGGGAGCCCTATGATCAGTGACTGGTGCTGTGCCCTATTATGGAGCCCTATGATCAGTGACTGGTGCTGTGCCCTGTTATGGAGCCCTATGATCAGTGACTGGTGCTGTGCCCTGTTATGGAGCCCTATGATCAGTGACTGGTGCTGTGCCCTATTATGGAGCCCTATGATCAGTGACTGGTGCTGTGTCCTGTGAGGGAGCCCTATGATCAGTGACTGGTGCTGTGCCCTGTGAGGGAGCCCTATGATCAGTGACTGGTGCTGTGCCCTGTTATGGAGCCCTATGATCAATGACTGGTGCTGTGCCCTATTATGGAGCCCTAAGATCAGTGACTGGTGCTGTGCCCTGTGAGGGAGCCCTATGATCAGTGACTGGTGCTGTGCCCTGTGAGGGAGCCCTATGATCAGTGACTGGTGCTGTGCCCTGTGAGGGAGCCCTATGATCAGTGACTGGTGCTGTGCCCTGTGAGGGAGCCCTATGATCAGTGACTGGTGCTGTGCCCTGTTATGGAGCCCTATGATCAGTGACTGGTGCTGTGCCCTGTGAGGGAGCCCTATGATCAGTGACTGGTGCTGTGCCCTGTGAGGGAGCCCTATGGTTAGTGACTGGTGCTGTGCCCTGTGAGGGAGCCCTATGATCAGTGACTGGTGCTGTGCCCTGTTATGGAGCCTTTTGATCAGTGACTGGTGCTGTGCCCTGTGAGGGAGCCCTATGATCAGTGACTGGTGCTGTGCCCTGTGAGGGAGCCCTATGTTCAGTGACTGGTGCTGTGCCCTGTGAGGGAGCCCTATGTACAGTGACTGGTGCTGTGCCCTGTTATGGAGCCCTATGATCAGTGACTGGTGCTGTGCCCTGTGAGGGAGCCCTATGATCAGTGACTGGTGCTGTGCCCTGTTATGGAGCCCTATGATCAGTGACTGGTGCTGTGCCCTGTTATGGAGCCCTATGATCAGTGACTGGTGCTGTGCCCTGTTATGGAGCCCTATGATCAGTGACTGGTGCTGTGCCCTATTATGGAGCCCTATGATCAGTGACTGGTGCTGTGTCCTGTGAGGGAGCCCTATGATCAGTGACTGGTGCTGTGCCCTGTGAGGGAGCCCTATGATCAGTGACTGGTGCTGTGCCCTGTTATGGAGCCCTATGATCAGTGACTGGTGCTGTGCCCTGTGAGGGAGCCCTATGATCAGTGACTGGTGCTGTGCCCTGTGAGGGAGCCCTATGATCAGTGACTGGTGCTGTGCCCTGTTATGGAGCCCTATGATCAGTGACTGGTGCTGTGCCCTGTGAGGGAGCCCTATGATCAGTGACTGGTGCTGTGCCCTGTGAGGGAGCCCTATGATCAGTGACTGGTGCTGTGCCCTGTGAGGGAGCCCTATGATCAGTGACTGGTGCTGTGCCCTGTGAGGGAGCCCTATGATAAGTGACTGGTGCTGTGCCCTGTTATGGAGCCCTATGATCAGTGACTGGTGCTGTGCCCTGTTATGAAGCCCTATGATCAGTGACTGGTGCTGTGCCCTGTTATGGAGCCCTATGATCAGTGACTGGTGCTGTGCCCTGTGAGGGAGCCCTATGATCAGTGACTGGTGCTGTGCCCTGTGAGGGAGCCCTATGGTTAGTGACTGGTGCTGTGCCCTGTGAGGGAGCCCTATGATCAGTGACTGGTGCTGTGCCCTGTTATGGAGCCTTTTGATCAGTGACTGGTGCTGTGCCCTGTGAGGGAGCCCTATGATCAGTGACTGGTGCTGTGCCCTGTGAGGGAGCCCTATGTTCAGTGACTGGTGCTGTGCCCTGTTATGGAGCCCTATGATCAGTGACTGGTGCTGTGCCCTGTGAGGGAGCCCTATGATCAGTGACTGGTGCTGTGCCCTGTTATGGAGCCCTATGATCAGTGACTGGTGCTGTGCCCTATTATGGAGCCCTATGATCAGTGACTGGTGCTGTGCCCTGTGAGGGAGCCCTATGATCAGTGACTGGTGCTGTGCCCTGTGAGGGAGCCCTATGATCAGTGACTGGTGCTGTGCCCTGTTATGGAGCCCTATGATCAGTGACTGGTGCTGTGCCCTGTTATGGAGCCCTATGATCAGTGACTGGCACTCGGCGCCATCGTCTGTTTGAGTTTAGAATCCACCACTTGCTGCCTTGTTCTTCCCTTTCCACTGTAGCTCTGCTTGTTCAGATTGGCTCCTGTGTGTAAGCAGCAGCCCGCCAGGAAGTCAGTACAGGGAGAGGTGATCACATGACCTATGTACAGAGGGTTATAGGCTGCAAGTGAGAAAAAGATTGTCAGGAAACTTCCGCAGATAAAGGAGTCCCCCCCCCCCCCCCCATGTCATAGTGACCGTCCCATATTTATCATTTATTATGCGCAGCATTGTGCAGGAAATCCTAAAGTGCAGGAAGCTCAGCCCTGAGGGGGGGGGGGGGGATCCTACAAGACGTCCTGTCAGCAGCCAAAATGTATCAGGAAGTGCAGGGTCCGCTCCTCTGTCACTGCTGCTGCGCCATTTCATACCTTATTGGGGTCACTATATCAGGCACAATGGTTGAAGTTTCCACCAATTCTGTTTTTGTGTTTTTTGTTTTTTTTTGTGTTTTTTGCCGCCGCAGGTGAGGGCCCTTTGGTGAATCCGGCCCCTAGGCCCCCGTTGTAGATTTAAATACTTCTACATCATTTCTCCAGTTTCTTATATTCTTTGTGTTTTCATTCTTCATCTTTATTCCCAGATCTTTGCTTGCTGTCAGTGAATTAGAACATTTATTTATTGCATTATTCATTTATTTTGTTTAATTTTTATTTTATTGTATTATTTTTTGTATTATTTATTTAATGCATTAGTTATTGTAGTATTTTTTTTTAATTATTGTATTGCTTATTTATCTGTTTATTCATTTATTTATTTATAATTTGTGTTTATTGTTTTGTTTAATTTTTATTTTATTGTATTATTTTTTGTATTATTTATTTAATGCATTAGTTATTGTAGTATTTTTTAATTATTGTATTGCTTATTTATCTGTTTATTCATTTGTTAGAATATTTTTAATCATTGTATTTATTTTTGTGTTTTTTTTTTAATTAATTTGTATTACGGTATTCATTTATTGTATTTTTAATTTTCTTACTAATACGTTTTTATTGAATTAAATAAAAATGTACTATTTAAGTATTATAGTGCTTATTTATTTATTGCATTATTTTTGGTGCATTTTTACTTATCGTATTTTTTTACTTACTGTATTGTTTAGTGCATTATTTATTATATTTTCCTTACTATATTGTTGATTGTATTATGTTTTTTGTTGTATTTTTTATATGTATTTATTTATTGTCTACTTATTTATTGTATTTTTTATATTTTTATTAATATATTTTTATTGAATTTTAAAAAGCTTGAAAAAAATACATAGATAGAATTGCAAATCTATATAGAATTAGTATAAAAAAAATATATATATTATTTTTGTAGGTGTACCGTATTTAGTTTAACAATAAATAAATAAATATAAATATATATATATATATATATATATATATATATATATATATATATAATCTGGAGTACTTACTGTCCTTTAATGGATGCTCATTGTGATCAAAGGGCAGTATTTCCCAACCAGTGTGCCTTCAGCTGTTGCAAAACTACAACTCCCAGCATACCCGGACAGCCTTCGGCTGTCCGGGCATGCTGGAAGTTGTAGTTTTGCAACAGCTGAAGGCCCCCTGGTAGGGAAACACTATCATAGGGACATGTGATGTCACGGCATAGTCCTTATTTTTGGATACATTTCATTCTTGGCATGTATCTCTATGTAAAACTACCGTCCACCGTGCACCAGGCCTCGTCTATCTGCGGTCCGGGCGGCTGACAATCGCCCCACAGGGAATCTCCTCGTCTCCAGAAAACAATGGGGGGAAAGTCACGTCCCCTGAGTAAGGAGTCAGGATTGTCCCAACATCAAAAGGCGCAAATGTCAGGAGGAGGAACAACAAGGGGCGAGGACGTCATATATACAGGATACGAGAAGTGGTACTGGGCAGTGTATATATATATATACAGGACAGAAGAAGTAGTACTGTGCAGTGTCCATATATACAGGACAGGAGAAGTGGTACTGTGCAGTGTCCATATGTACAGGATACGAGAAGTGGTACTGTGCAGTGTCCATATATACAGGACAGGAGAAGTGGTACTGTGCAGTGTCCATATATACAGGATACGAGAAGTGGTACTGTGCAGTGTCCATATGTACAGGGTACGAGAAGTACTGTGCAGCGTCCATATATACAGGACAGGAGAAGTGGTACTGTGCAGTGTCTATATATACAAGACAGAGGAAGTGGTACTGTGCATTGTCCTTATATACAGGGTACGAGGAGTGGTACTGTGCAGTGCCCATATATACAGGACAGGAGAAGTGGTACTGTGCAGTGTGTGTGTGTGTGTATGTATATAATATATATACATACACAGGACAGGAGAAGTGGTACTGTGCAGTGTATATATATATATATATATATATATACAGGACAGGAGAAGTGGTACTGTGCAGTGTGTATATATACAGGACAGGAGAAGTGGTACTGTGCAGTGTGTATATATACAGGACAGGAGAAGTGGTACTGTGCAGTGTGTATATATACAGGACAGGAGAAGTGGTACTGTGCAGTGTGTATATATACAGGACAGGAGAAGTGGTACTGTGCAGTGTGTGTGTGTGTGTATATATATATATATATATATATATATATATACAGGACAGGAGAAGTGGTACTGTGCAGTGTGTATATATACAGGACAGGAGAAGTGGTACTGTGCAGTGTGTATATATACAGGACAGGAGAAGTGGTACTGTGCAGTGTGTATATATACAGGACAGGAGAAGTGGTACTGTGCAGTGTGTGTGTGCAGGATGAGGGGGGGGGGGAGCAGAGGTGAGAATGGTGACGATAGATACAGATAAGGATGAGGGGGGGGGGGGGAGCAGAGGTGAGAATGGTGACGATAGATACAGATAAGGATGAGGGGGGGGGGGGAGCAGAGGTGAGAATGGTGATTACACTGGACAGAGGAGAAAGGACAATTTACTACAGAACCATAGACTGAAGATGAGACTAGACAGGGGGAGGGGGGGCAGGGGTGTGATGGTGTTAGAGCAGGGAGAGGGAAGACAGTTTAGCAAAGGTTATAGGAAATTTTGATAATGGGATAAGAAGCTTAAATCCACATTAAGTCCTCTGTTCTTGGAGTCATAAAGAACTATCATTTTGGCTTCAAATGTCTTTCTTTCCTGGGTGTTCTTGAAGTTTCCTTTCAGGATCTTGATTTTGAGGTCCTGTAAGGGAGGGACCTGTTTGGGTGAAATGGTGTCCAACTGGGGTGCGATAGTCCTTTTCTCTATGGTGTTGATGGCCGATCTGTGGAGGTTCATCCTTTTATTGAGTGGCTGACTGGTCACCAATGTAACATCCCAGGGACACTTGGTGCATTGTATCATGTAGACTACATTCTCTGTGGTGCACGAGTATTGTCCTTCATGTTGTGTGTCTTGTTGTTGTTGGAGGCCTCAGAATTTGTGCAGATGTGTTGACAGAGTTTACAGCGCGGTTTGGCGCAGGGTTTGGTCCCATTGTCTGTATCTGATGTGTCTGTGGGTAGTTTCCTATTGACCAGCTTTTGTTTTAAGTTGGGTGGTTGTCTGAAGGCCAAGATGGGTGGTTCAGGGAAGATTTGCTTTAACACCTCATCTTCTGCTAGTATTGGCTGCAGGTCCTTGATGATTTGGCGTATTTCCTCAAGGGTGGGATTGTATGTGGTCACCAGTGGTATGCGTGATGAGGTTGGTTTCTCTCTGTATTGCAGCAGGTGTTCACGTGGTGTTTGAAGAGCAGAGTGGATTTTCTTATGGATGGTCCTTGGTTTGTAACCTTTTTGTTTACATTTCTCAGCTAGCGTTTGTAGATGTCTCTGTCATCAGGGTTGGAGCAGATGCGGTGGTACCTGGTGGCTTGGCTGTATATGATGCCTTTCTTGGTGTGGGACGGATGGGAACTTGAATTGTGTAGATAGCTGGATCGGTCTGTGGGTTCTCTGTATACAGATGTCTGTATTGTGTCCTTGTTTATAGTTACAGTTTACACTTTCTGTAGAGAAGTCCATTTTGAGTTTGATGGATGGATTAAATGTGTTGAAGGCCTCATGAAATTGTTGAGTTTATCCTCTCCTTCAGTCCAAACAATGAAAATACCATCAATGTATCTGTAGTATCTGTAGGGTTTGTGAATTTGGGTATTCAGGAATCGCTCTTCAAGGTCTGCCATGAACAGATTGGCATATTGTGGTGCCATCCTGGTCCCCATAGCAGTTCCCATCATCTGTAGGTATATTTCACTGTTGAAGCTGAAGTAGTTGTGTGTGTGAATGAATTCTATACGTTTGGTGATGATCTGAGGGCTGTATTTCTGGTTGTGGGTCTGGGAGGAAAGGAACAGGGAGCAGGCCTCAATTCCATCTCTGTGTGGGATGTTACTATACAGAGATTCTACGTCCATTGTTACCAATATGGAGTTGGCAGGCAAGTTCGTAATCTGACTCAGTTTGTTAAGTCAGTGGTGTCCTGTATGAAGCTGCTGGTGCGAGTAACAAAGGGTTTTAGTGCGTTTTCTACCAGACCAGAGATCTGTTCAGTTAGTGTCCATACCTGTTATTATTGGTCTGCCAGGGTTTCCAGATTTGTGGATTTTTGGGAGCATGTAGAATGTCCCTGTTTTGGGATCGGTGGGTATAAGTGTCTCTAATCCTTTTTGTGAGTCCTTTGGGAAGGATTGAATCAATTATCTTAGTTCCATGGTGGATTCTTTGGTGGGGTCTTCTGTCAGTTTCTTGTAGTGTCTGACAATTGTCGGTTTCCCTCTTTGATGTAGTCCTGGGTGTTCATGATCACTACTTCTCCTCCCTTGTCTGCTGGTTTGAATGTGATGGTTTGATTATTTCTTAAGTTTTGATGGCCTCTCTTACCAATACTGAGGGGTTGTAGTAGGGTTTATGGTGGTGTTTAGTGACTAAGGATTCTGTTCTTAGTCTGAAGCTTGCAATGTAGCTGTCCAGTTTGCTGTTACGTCCTGGTGCTGGGGTGAAGTGGGAATTCTTTTTCTTGATGTTGTAATCCAAGGTGGTAGTGGTTGTGTCCTCTTTGTCATGAAAGAAATTATTTAAGTCGTAGTCTTCTAAAGAATTCTTCCAAGTCTGAGTATAGTTTGATGTCATCTAGTTTGGTGCTTGGACAGAATGAGAGTCCTTTAGAGAGAACAGATCTCTCAGCCATGGAAAGTTCATAATCTGAAATGTTTATAATTCCAGAGTTGTTTGCATTGATGTCATCAGGCCGTAGTTGTGGGACCATTGGTTGTTTCAGTCCTTCTATTGTTTGTAGTGATTCCTCTCTGTTTGGTGCTTGTAGAAATTTTGGGAGAGTTTGCCCAAAATTTCTACAAGCACCAAACAAAGAGGAATATTAGGATCACTACAAACAATAGAAGGACTGAAACAACCAATGGTCCCACAACTACGCCTGATGACATCAATACAGACAACTCTGGAATTATAAACATTTCAGAGGACACAACCACTACCACCTTGGATTACAACATCAAGAAAAAGAATTCCCACTTCACCCCAGCACCAGGACGTAACAGAAAACTGGACAGCTACATTGCAAGCTTCAGACTAAGAACAGAATCCTTAGTCACTAAACACCACCATAAACCCTACTACAACCTCTCAGTATTGGTAAGAGAGGCCATCAAAAACTTAAGAAATAATCAAACCATCACAATCAAACCAGCAGACAAGGGAGGAGCAGTAGTGATCATGAACACCCAGGACTACATCAAAGAGGGGAAAACCGACAATTGTCAGACACTACAAGAAACTGACAGAAGACCCCACCATGGGAACTAAGATAATTGATTCAATCCTTCCCAAAGGACTCACAAAAAGGATTAGAGACACTTATACCCACCGATCCCAAAACAGGGACATTCTACATGCTCCCAAAAATCCACAATCTGGAAACCCTGGCAGACCAATAATAACAGGTTATGGACACATTAACTGAACAGATATCTGGTCTGGTAGAAAACGCACTAAAACCCTTTGTTACTCGCACCAGCAGCTTCATACAGGACACCACTGACTTAACAAACTGAGTCAGATTACGAACTTGCCTGCCAACTCCATGTTGGTAACAATGGACGTAGAATCTCTGTATAGTAACATCCCACACAGAGATGGAATTGAGGCCTGCTCCCTGTTCCTCTCCTCCAGACCCACAACCCAGAAATACAGCCCTCAGATCATCACCAAACTTATAGAATTCATTCTCACACAACTACTTCAGCTTCAACAGTGAAATATACCTACAGACGATGGGAACTGCGATGGGGACCAGGATGGCACCACAATATGCCAATCTGTTCATGGCTGACCTTGAAGAGCGATTCCTGAATACCCAAATTCACAAACCCTACAGATACTACAGATACATTGATGGTATTTTCATTGTTTGGACTCAAGGAGAGGATAAACTCAACAATTTCATGAGGCCTTCAACACATTTAATCCATCCATCAAACTCAAAATGGACTTCTCTACAGAAAGTGTAAACTGTAACTATAAACAAGGACACAATACAGACATCTGTATACAGAGAACCCACAGACCGATCCAGCTATCTACACAATTCAAGTTCCCATCCGTCCCACACCAAGAAAAGCATCATATACAGCCAAGCCACCAGGTACCACCGCATCTGCTCCAACCCTGATGACAGAGACATCTACAAACGCTAGCTGAGAAAATGTAAACAAAAAGGTTAC
Source organism: Hyla sarda (assembly GCF_029499605.1). Taxonomy (NCBI): domain Eukaryota; kingdom Metazoa; phylum Chordata; class Amphibia; order Anura; family Hylidae; genus Hyla; species Hyla sarda. Next base: position 5,498,858 of record NC_079190.1, read on the forward strand.
AAACCAAGGACCATCCATAAGAAAATCCACTCTGCTCTTCAAACACCACGTGACCACCTGCTGCAATACAGAGAGAAACAAACCTCATCACGCATACCACTGGTAGCCACATACAATCCCACCCTTGAGGAAATACGCAAAATCATCAAGGACCTGCAGCCAATACTAGCAGAAGATGAGGTGTTAAAGCAAATCTTCCCTGAATCACCCATCTTGGCCTTCAGACAACCACCCAACTTAAAACAAGAAAGCCGGTCAATAGGAAACTACCCACAGACACATCAGATACAGACAATGGGACCAAACCCTGCGCCAAACCGCGCTGTGAACTCTGTCAACACATCTGCACAAATTCTGAGGCCTCCCACAACAACAAGGCATACAACATGAAGGGACAATACTCGTGCACCACAGAGAATGTAGTCTACATGATACAATATACTCGTGCACCACAGAGAATGTAGTCTACATGATACAATGCACCAAGTGTCCCCTGGGATGTTACATTGGTGAGACCAGTCAGCCACTCAATAAAAGGATGAACCTCCACAGATCGGCCATCAACAACCATAGAGAAAAGGACTATCGCACCCCAGTTGGACACCATTTCACCCAAACAGGTCCCTCCCTACAGGACCTCAAAATCAAGACCCTGAAAGGAAACTTCAAGAACACCCAGGAAAGAAAGACATTTGAAGCCAAAATGATAGTTCTTTATGACTCCAAGAACAGAGGACTTAATGTGGATTTAAGCTTCTTATCCCATTATCAAAATTTCCTATAACCTTTGCTAAACTGTCTTCCCTCTTCCTGCTCTAACACCATTACACCCCTGCCCCCCCCCCCCTGTCTAGTCTCATCTTCAGTCTATGGTTCTGTAGTAAAATTGTCCTTTCTCCTCTGTCCAGTGTAACCACCATTCTCACCTCTGCTCCCCCCCCCCCCCTCATCCTTATCTGTATCTATCGTCCTATTGCTATACAATTTATGGCCCAACGTAATGTCCATCCTCCACATATGTTGTTTTAACCCCTGGATATTTTGTGAGATAGAACGTGTGTTTTCTCCTTGTGAGCTCAGAAATGCTTATGACTTGATAAAGGGAGGAATCCCGAAAGCTTCTCTACATAATCTTGTTAGTCCAATAAAAAAGGTCATTACAAGATACTGCAACTACACATGATTTTGCTTTATATATATATACACAGGACAGGAGAAGAGGTACTGTGCAGTGTATATATATATATATATATATACAGGACAGGAGAAGTGGTACTGTGCAGTGTATATATATATATATATATATACAGGACAGGAGAAGTGGTACTGTGCAGTGTATAAATATACAGGACAGGAGAAGTGGTACTGTGCAGTGTGTATATATATATATATATATATATATATATATATATATATATATATACAGGACAGGAGAAGTGGTACTGTGCAGTGTCCATATATATACAGGACAGGAGAAGTGGTACTGTGCAGTGTCCATGTATATACAGGACATGAGAAGTGGTACTGTGCAATGTGTATATATATATATATATATATATATATCCTCAAAAAAGTGGAGGCGGCACTCCAAGATCACATCAAAATAGTGGTTTATTCACTCATCTGTGTGAGCGACGTTTGGCTTGAGAAAGGCTTTATTGATAAGCCGAAACGTCGCTTACACAGATGAGTGAATAAACCACTATTTTGATGTGATCTTGGAGTGCCGCTTCCACTTTTTTGAGGATATTACGTTGGGGGTCGGTCTGCCCCTGAAGCTGAGCACCCAGACGGATCTAGAATCCTGTACCACGGTGCTTCTTCTTTGTTTTCCTTTTATATATATATATACATACATACACAGGACAGGAGAAGTGGTACTGTGCAGTGTCCATATATATACACAGGACAGGAGAAGTGGTACTGTGCAGTGTCCATATATATACACAGGACAGGAGAAGTGGTACTGTGCAGTGTCCATATATATACAGGACAGGAGAAGTGATACTGTGCAGTGTCTATATATACACAGGACAGGAGAAGTGGTACTGTGCAGTGTCCATATATATACAGGACAGGAGAAGTGGTACTGTGCAGTGTCCATATATATACAGGACAGGAGAAGTGATACTGTGCAGTGTCTATATATACAGGACAGGAGAAGTGGTACTGTGCAGTGTCTATATATACAGGACAGGATAAGTGGTACTGTGCAGTGTCCATATATATACAGGACAGAAGTAGTGGTACTGTGCAGTGTGTATATATACAGGACAGGAGAAGTGGTACTGTGCAGTGTCTATATATACAGGACAGGAGAAGTGGTACTGTGCAGTGTCTATATATACAGGACAGGAGAAGTGGTACTGTGCAGTGTCTATATATACAGGACAGGAGAAGTGGTACTGTGCAGTGTCCATATATATACAGGACAGGAGAAGTGGTACTGTGCAGTGTCTATATATACAGGACAGGAGAAGTGGTACTGTGCAGTGTCCATATATATATACAGGACAGGAGAAGTGGTACTGTGCAGTGTCCATATATATACAGGACAGGAGAAGTGGTACTGTGCAGTGTCTATACAGGACGGGAGAAGTTGTACTGTGCAGTGTCTATATATACAGGACAGGAGAAGTGGTACTGTGCAGTGTCTATATATACAGGACAGGAGAAGTGGTACTGTGCAGTGTGTATATATATATATATATATATATATATATATATATATATATATATACAGGACAGGAGAAGTGGTACTGTGCAGTGTGTATATATATATATATATATATATATATATATATATATATACAGGACAGGAGAAGTGGTACTGTGCAGTGTGTATATATAAAGAATACTAGTAGATGCTGTTTAGATCATGTAGACCGTTCCAGCTCCACCTGACATTTGGCAGTGAGGGGGTTAATGCTATCAGACCTTCTTATACCCTGAACATTCCCTTAATTCCATATTTCCGGCTGGTTTACCCTTTAGAAAATGTCACATTGTGTCCAGCAGTGGAGATAAGAGGTATCAGTAGTACCAGCAGGGGCATGAATGGTGCTGCCAGTTACTGCCGGCTCCTGCCATGTGCTGCGACAAGTCTCTGGATCCAGATCTCTGCTGACGGGCACCATGCCACCGGCCAATTATACCATCAAGTGAGATTAACATGACAGTAAGTGCGGCTGCTGCGGAGTGGGCGCTGTCATCGCGCTATATTAGGAGCACAGGCCGGAGGGGCTCTACACCCACAGCTGTACCCACTCACTGGGCATCTGGCACAAATAGAAGAGGGAATGGTATATAGAGGCAGATCCGAAACCTGTATAGTAGGAGACCCTCTTATACCACACCTAGAAGACGACATAACGGTATCCAGACTGAAGAGTGAGTGCAGCTCTGGGGTATAATACAGGATATAACTCAGGATCAGTACAGGATAAGTAATGTAATGTATGTACACAGTGACCCCACCAGCAGAATAGTGAGTACAGCTCTGGAGTATAATACAGGATATAACTCAGGATCAGTACAGGATAAGTAATGTAATGTATGTACACAGTGACCTCACCAGCAGAATAGTGAGTACAGCTCTGGAGTATAATACAGGATATAACTCAGGATCAGTACAGGATAAGTAATGTAATGTATGTACACAGTGACCTCACCAGCAGAATAGTGAGTACAGCTCTGGAGTATAATACAGGATATAACTCAGGATCAGTACAGGATAAGTAATGTAATGTATGTACACAGTGACCTCACCAGCAGAATAGTGAGTACAGCTCTGGAGTATAATACAGGATATAACTCAGGATCAGTACAGGATAAGTAATGTAATGTATGTACACAGTGACCCCACCAGCAGAATAGTGAGTACAGCTCTGGAGTATAATACAGGATATAACTCAGGATCAGTACAGGATAAGTAATGTAATGTATATACACAGTGACCTCACCAGCAGAATAGTGAGTACAGCTCTGGAGTATAATACAGAATATAACTCAGGATCAGTACAGGATAAGTAATGTAATGTATGTACACAGTGACCTCACCAGCAGAATAGTGAGTACAGCTCTGGAGTATAATACAGGATATAACTCAGGATCAGTACAGGATAAGTAATGTAATGTATGTACACAGTGACCTCACCAGCAGAATAGTGAGTACAGCTCTGGAGTATAATACAGGATATAACTCAGGATCAGTACAGGATAAGTAATGTAATGTATGTACACAGTGACCTCACCAGCAGAATAGTGAGTACAGCTCTGGGGTATAATACAGGATATAACTCAGGATCAGTACAGGATAAGTAATGTAATGTATGTACACAGTGACCTCACCAGCAGAATAGTGAGTACAGCTCTGGAGTATAATACAGGATATAACTCAGGATCAGTACAGGATAAGTAATGTAATGTACATACACAGAGACCTCACCAGCAGAATAGCGAGTACAGCTCTGGAGTATAATACAGGATATAACTCAGGATCAGTACAGGATAAGTAATGTAATGTATGTACACAGTGACCTCACCAGCAGAATAGTGAGTGCAGCTCTGGAGTATAATACAGGATATAACTCAGGATCAGCACAGGATAAGTAATGTAATGTATGTACACAGTGACCTCACCAGCAGAATAGTGAGTACAGCTCTGGAGTATAATACAGGATATAACTCAGGATCAGTACAGGATAAGTAATGTAATGTACATACACAGAGACCTCACCAGCAGAATAGCGAGTACAGCTCTGGAGTATAATACAGGATATAACTCAGGATCAGTACAGGATAAGTAATGTAATGTATGTACACAGTGACCTCACCAGCAGAATAGTGAGTGTTACACAAGATGCCCTGTAATGACCCATAGAGCTGACTATCGGCAGTGGCCCCGCCCCTCCGGTGGTTATGGTCCTGGTGTCAGTAGGCTCCTGCACAGCTGATGGGTGTTCTATGCACTTTTTATAGGACCATAACGTTCTGTCCTCTGGGTGAGTAAACATGATGAATACAGGATGCGGCTGCCTTGTGCACCATATAAAACTACTGGACCATAATCTTTATAGGTATTTACCCTGCCTGTAAACAAAGATCGTGGTCTCGGGCGCCGTGGTGTCGCACGTTCTCCGGATTTCTCCCCGCCAAAGGTTTCATATACAGATTACTTTCTGGCCAATAGACTTAAGGGTTAGAATTACCAGGGTGCCTCCAGCTGTGTCTAGACTAAAACTGGAATTGTTGTTTTGACACAGCTGGAGGCACCCTGGTTGGTAAACACATATGGAGAGTCTCCAGCTTATGCAATTCACTGGTAGTGACTGATGCATGCTGGGACTTGTAGTTCCTGAGGAGTCCCCTGTCCTTATGTTCTGAGAATTACTCGGGGACATGGACCTCATATTACTCCTCCACAGGAACTACAAGTCCGTGTAATGCAGGAGACTCTCCATATACAGTCATGGCCGTAAATGTTGGCGCCCCTGAGATTGTTCTAGAAAATGAAGTATTCCTCACAGGAAAGGATTGCAGTAACAAATGATTTGCTATACACATGTTTATTCCCTTTGTGTGTATTGGAACTAAACCAAAAAATGGGGAAAAAAAGCAAATTGGACATAATGTCACCAAACTCCAAAAATGGTCTGGACACAATTATTGGCCCCTTTCATAATTGTGGATAAATAAGATTGTTTCAAGCATGTGATGCTCCTTTATACTCACCTGGGGCAAGTAACAGGTGTGGGCAATATACAAATTACACCTGAAAGCAGATAAAAAGGAGAGAAGTTCTCTTAGTCTTTGCATTGTGTGTCTGTGTGTGCCGCACTAAGCATGGACAACAGAAAGAGGAGAAGAGAACTGTCTGAGGACTTGGGAACCAAAATTGTGGAAAAATATCAACAATCTCAAGGTTACAAGTCCATCTCCAGAGATCTAGATTTGTCTTTGTCCACAGTGCACAACATTATCAAGAAGTTTACAACCCCCGGCACTGTAGATAATCTCCCTGGGCGTGGACGGAAGAGAAAGATTATGAAAGGTGTCAACACAGGATAGTCTGGATGGTGGATAAGCAGCCCCAAACAAGTTCCAAAGATTTTCAAGCTGTCCTGCAGGCTCAGGGAGCATCAGTGCGAACTATCCGTCGACATTAAAATGAAATGAAACGCTATGGAGACCCAGGAGGACCCCACTATGGAGGAGACCCAGGAGGACCCCACTATGGAAGAGACCCAGGAGGACCCCACTATGGAAGAGACCCAGGAGGACCCCACTATGGAGGAGACGCAGGAGGACCCCAATATGGAGGAGACCCAGGAGGACCCCGCTATGGAGGAGACCCAGGAGGACCCCGCTATGGAGGAGACCCAGGAGGACCCCCCTATGGAGGAGACCCAGGAAGAACCCGCTATGGAGGAGACCCAGGAGGACCCCGCTATGGAGGAGACCCAGGAGGACCCCACTATGGAGGAGACCCAGGAGGACCCCACTATGGAGGAGACCCAGGAGGACCCCACTATGGAGGAGACCCAGGAGGACCCCACTATGGAGGAGACCCAGGAGGACCCCCACTATGGAGGAGACCCAGGAGGACCCCACTATGGAGGAGACCCAGAAGGACCCCACTATGGAGGAGACCCAGGAGGACCCCCACTATGGAGGAGACCCAGGAGGACCCCACTAAGGAGGAGACCCAGGAGGAGCCTACTATGGAGGAGACCCAGGAGGACCCTACTATGGAGGAGACCCAGGAGGACCCTACTATGGAGGAGACCCAGGAGGACCCCACTATGGAGGAGACCCAGGAGGACCCCACTATGGAGGAGACCCAGGAGGACCCCACTATGGAGGAGACCCAGGAGGACCCCACTATGGAGGAGACCCAGGAGGACCCCAATATGGAGGAGACCCAGGAGGACCCCGCTATGGAGGAGACCCAGGAGGACCCCGCTATGGAGGAGACCCAGGAGGACCCCCCTATGGAGGAGACCCAGGAAGAACCCGCTATGGAGGAGACCCAGGAGGACCCCGCTATGGAGGAGACCCAGGAGGACCCCACTATGGAGGAGACCCAGGAGGACCCCACTATGGAGGAGACCCAGGAGGACCCCCACTATGGAGGAGACCCAGGAGGACCCCACTATGGAGGAGACCCAGGAGGACCCCACTATGGAGGAGACCCAGAAGGACCCCACTATGGAGGAGACCCAGGAGGACCCCCACTATGGAGGAGACCCAGGAGGACCCCACTAAGGAGGAGACCCAGGAGGACCCTACTATGGAGGAGACCCAGGAGGACCCCACTATGGCAGGAGACCCAGGAGGACCCCACTATGGAGGAGACCCAGGAGGACCCCACTATGGAGGAGACCCAGGAGGACCCCACTATGGAGGAGACCCAGGAGGACCCCACTGCTGACACAGAGACATACAAAAACAAGACTACATTTTACCAAAATGAACTTGAGTAACCAAAATCCTTCTGGAAAACGTCTTGTGGACAGATGAGACAAGATAGAGCTTTTTGGTAAAGCAAATCATTCTACTGTTTACCGAAAACGGAATGAGGCCTACAAAGAAAAGAACACAGTACCTACAGTGACATATGGGGGAGGTCAGTGATGTTTTGGGTGTTTTGCTGCCTCTGGCACTGGGGGCCTTGAATGTGTACAAGACATCATGAAATCTGAGGATTACCAATGGATTTTGGTCGCACTGTACAGCCCAGTGTCAGAAAGCTGGGTTTGTGTCCGAGATCTTGGGTCTTCCAGCAGGACAATGACCCCAAACATACGTCAAAAAGCCCCAGAAATGGATGACAACAAAGTGCTGGAGAGTCCTGAAGTGTCAGCAATGGGAAAGCTGGGTAACAACCCTGCTATCCCCTCCCCCTGCTGGAGAACAAGTTATGTACTGTATAATATCCAGTCATCCTCCATGACTATTACAGTGATGGTGCCGCAGCCGGGGGCCCGGATTTTGCGCTTTGATGTGTAAAACCAGATTGACAGATACAGATTGTGTGAAGAGAGATTGGGGGGGGGATGGTGCTCAACAACTGTGGACGAGAATCTGTACCAGTTCATCAAAGGCTCCTTAAGCCTCCTGTACTGTCTCTTCTTCCTCCTGTGCAGTCTTTTCTTCCTCCTGTGCAGTCTCTTTTTCCTCCTGTGCAGTCTCTTTTTCCTCCTGTGCAGTCTCTTCTTCTTCCTCCTGTTCAGTCTCTTCTTCCTTTTGTGCAGTCTCTTCGTCTTCCTCTTGTGCAGTCTCTTCTTCCTCCTATACAGTCTTTTCTTCCTCCTGTGCTGTCTCTTCTTTCTTTTGTGCAGTCTCTTCTTCCTCCTGTGCAGTCTTTCCTCTCGTGCAGTCTCCGTGTGCAGTCTTTTTCTCATGTTCAGTCCATGTGTGTAGTCTCTTCCTCCAGTGCAGTCTCTTCCTCATATGCATTCTCTTCTTCCCCCTGTGCAGTCTTTTCCTCGTGTGCAGTTTCTTTCCCCTGTGAAGTCTCTTCTTCTTCATGTGCAGTCTTTTCCTCCTTTGCAGTTTCTTCCTCCTGTGCAGTCTCTTCCTCCTATGCAGTTGTTCTGTGCAGTCTTTATCCTCCTGTTCAGTCCCTGTGTGCAGTTTCTTTTCACTGTGCAGTATCTTACCCCTGTGCAGTCTCTTCCCCCTGTGCAGTCGCTGTGTGCAGTATCATCCTCCTGTGCAGTCTCTTCCCCCTGTGCAGTTGCTGTGTGCAGTATCATCCTCCTGTGCAGTCTCTTCCCTCTGTGCAGTCTCTGTTTGCAGTCTCTTCCTCCTGTGGAGTCGCAGTGTGCAGTCTCTTCCCCTTGTGCAGTCGCTGTGTGCAGTATCTTCCTCCTGTGTAGTCTCTTCCCCCTGTGCAGTAGTTCTGTGCAGTCTCTTCCCCCTGTGCAGTTGCAGTGTGCAGTCTCTTCCTTCTGTGCAGTCGCAGTGTGCAGTCTCTTCCTCCTGTGCAGTCACAGTGTCCAGTCTCTTCCTCCTGTGCAGTCATTCTGTGCAGTCTCTTCCTCCTGTGCAGTCGCAGTGTGCAGTCTCTTCCTCTTGTGCAGTCACAGTCTGCAGTCTCTTCCTCCTGTGCAGTCTCTTCCCCCTGTGCAGTCTCTGTGTGCAGTCTCTTCTTCCCCCTGTGCAGTCATTCTGTGCAGTTTCTTCCCCCTGTGCAGTCTCTGTGTGCAGTCTCTTCCCCCTGTGCAGTCATTCTGTGCAGTCTCTTCCCCCTGTGCAGTCATTCTGTGCAGTCTCTTCCTCCTGTGCAGTCATTCTGTGCAGTCTCTTCCCCCTCTGCAGTCTCTGTGTGCAGTCTCTTCTTCCCCCTGTGCAGTCATTCTGTGCAGTCTCTTCCTCCTGTGCAGTCATTCTGTGCAGTCTCTTCCCCCTCTGCAGTCTCTGTGTGCAGTCTCTTCTTCCCCCTGTGCAGTCATTCTGTGCAGTCTCTTCCCCCTGTGCAGTCATTCTGTGCAGTCTCTTCCCCCTGTGCAGTCATTCTGTGCAGTCTCTTCCTCCTGTGCAGTCGTTCTGTGCAGTCTCTTCCTCCTGTGCAGTCATTCTGTGCAGTCTCTTCCCCCTTGTGCAGTCTCTGAGTTCTCTCGCCCCAGGGATGTCTTCTGGCAGGTGTCTGGGCACACAGCTGCACAGGACATACTGCTCCGGGTTTGTAGGGAATTAGACGCATCTATTGGTAATTCCTCCTCTCATCACCTCTTAGCGCAGATGAAGTGAGAGCCCAGAGAAAACACCAGGGCTGACACCTGCCAGGGAGTAGCCTAGTGTTTCCCAATCAGGATCCCTCCAGATATTGCAAAACTACAACTCCCAGCATGCCCGGACAGCCGAAAGCAGATTGCTGCAAACCGAAACTTTACGCTGTCAAATTGGAACAGACCCTTACAGCTAACCTGTGCACCCCACTCTCTCCCCCATGTTTGCTTTGCCTCACACCTATGAGTAAGGGCCATGGTGGTCTGAAACCCGTCGGTCTTACAGTTTCTTGTTTCTCCTGCTCTATGCACATCCTAATGTATTCATTGTAAAATAGTTTATACAAGAATCCGGGGAAGGAAGTAACATTTTATGTACTCAAAAGCAATGGAAGTCAACAGCAGCACAGAGTATTTATACCGGGCTTCTGTTATAGTCTGATGCATCCAATGTATTCATCGGCCGGGTGCATGTAGACTGGAAATAGGCTATGGACCCATTGATAGAGGATGGGGGCCCCATGTATAGCACAATAGGGGACCCCATTATAGAATAAGGGGACCATTGATAGAAGAGGGGGGCCCATTAATGATAACAGGGCCCCATTGATAGAAGAGGGGACCCCATTAATGATAGCAGGGCCCCATTGATAGAAGAGGGGGCCCATTAATGATAGCAGGTCCCCATTGATAGAAGAGGGAGCCCATTAATGATAGCAGGGCCCCATTGATAGAAGGGGGGGCCCATTAATGATAGCAGGTCCCCATTGATAGAAGAGGGGGCCCATTAATGATAGCAGGGCCCCATTGATAGAAGAGGGGGCCCATTAATGATAGCAGGGCCCCAGTGATAGAAGAGGGAGCCCATTAATGATAGCAGGGCCCCATTGATAGAAGGGGGGGGGGGCCCATTAATGATAGAAGGGCCCCATTGATAGAAGAGGGAGCCCATTAATGATAGCCGGGCCCCATTGATAGAAGGGGGGGGGGCATTAATGATAGCAGGGCCCCATTAATAGAAGAGGGGTCCCATAGAAGAGGGGACCCCATTAATGATAGCAGGGTCCTATTAATAGAAGGGGGGGGGCCCATTAATGATAGAAGGGCCCCATTGATAGAAGAGGGAGCCCATTAATGATAGCCGGGCCCCATTGATAGAAGAGTGGGCCCCATTAATGATAGCAGGGCCCCATTGATAGAAGAGGGGGCCCCATTAATGATAGCAGGGCCCCATTGATAGAAGGGGGGGCCCATTAATGATAGCAGGGCCCCATTGATAGAAGAGGGGACCCCATTAATGATAGCAGGGCCCCATTGATAGAAGAGGGGACCCCATTAATGATAGCAGGGCCCCATTGATAGAAGAGGGGGCCCATTAATGATAGCAGGGCCCCATTGATAGAAGAGGGGACCCCATTAATGATAGCAGGGCCCCATTGATAGAAGAGGGGGCCCATTAATGATAGCAGGGCCCCATTGATAGGATAAGAGGGGGCTTTATTAATATCAGAAGGTCCCTAATGATAGAAGAGAGGGTCCCCATTAATGATAGGGGCCCCCATTGACAGCACAAGAGGGGGCCCCATTAATAATAAGGGGAACATTGATAGAAGAGAGGGGTCCATTGATGATGGGGGCCATTATTATTGTTAAGGGGAACATTGACAAAGGAGGGGGCCCCATTAATTATGGGGGGCCCCCATTAATAGAAGAAGGGGCCAATTAAAGATGGGGGCCCCATTGATAGAAGAGGGGGCCCATTAATATAAGTAGGTCCCAAGTGATAGGAGAAGAGGGTCCCCCGTTAATGATAGGGGCCCCCATTGATAAATAAAAAGGGGGTCCCATTGATGATGGGGGACACGGGGCCCCTTTACACTCCCTAAGAGTACCCCCTTCCCCCCTCTCCCCCTCCATAGATATTGCTGTGTTGTTCTGGGGTGGAGGAGTTTGAGGCAGCGCAGAAGGGGCCCCCACTTGCTATAGGACCCCAATCCTCTATGTCCCCCCCCCATGACTGACCACTACTCTCTGTAAACCACACATGGCCGCCTCTGGCTTCATCACTTTTCATGTAAATAAAAGGAGGAAACGCTGGATACAGCCTCAGGATAACAGTCATGGAACTCTCCGGGGTGGGCGGGTGATGGACGTTCAGTCCTATACGGGCACAAATTCATAGCCACTATTACCCTGCACATTGGGGGTGTGAATGCAGCTTTCCGCAGACCCTGAATTCCCTATAAGCCTGTGTTGCTATGGTCAGTGTATTCTGCCATTCTATTCATGAGTCACAACTAGGGTCGCCACCTTTCTTTGAAAAAAAATAAAATAATTACTGGCCATGCTAATTTGCATAATTAATTATATATGCGTGACATCACAGGATACACGTATGCGGGGGGGGGGGGGGGGGGGGGTGTCGTCCTATTCTGACCCCTATAACTTTTTTATTTCTCCTTATATTGACCTCTATGACGGCTCATTTTTTGCGCCCCGATCTCTAGTTTTTAACAGAACCATTTTTGTTTTGATTTGCGTTTTTGATCGCTTTTTATATTAAATTCAGAAGTTACAGTTAGTTGCTAACTACAACTCCCAGCATGTCCTGATACAGCCTGTGGCTCAGCAGCTGCCCCAAACGAAAACTACAACTCCCATCATGTTGGACTATATAGTAGTTTATAGTAGAGGTCAATGTTTCCAAACCAGGGTGCCTCCAGCGGTTGCAAGACTACAACTCCCAGCATGCCCGGACAGCCGTTGGCTGTCCAGGCATGCTGGGAGTTGTAGTTTTGCAACAGCTGGAGGCGCTCTGGTTGGGAAACACTGGTATAGGTTATGGTGCATTTTATTTTTGTTTTGATTTGAGTTTTTGATTGCTTTTTATATTAAATTCGGAAGTTACAGTTAGTTACTAACTACAACTCCCAGCAGGCCCTGATATGGCCTGTGGGTCAGCAGCTGCTCCAAACGAAAACTACAACTCCCAGCATGTTGTACTATATAGTATTTATAGTATAGGTCAATGTTTCCAAACCAGGGTGCCTCCAGCTGTTGCAAAACTACAACTCCCAGCATGCCTGGAGAGCCAACGGCTGTCCGGGCATGCTGGGAGTTGTACTTTTGCAACAGCTGGAGGCGCTGGGAAATACTAGTATAGGTTATGGTGCATTTTATTTTTGTTTTGATGTGACCTTTTTAATTTTTATTTTATTAAATTCAGGAGTTGCAGTTAGTTACTAACTACAACTCCCAGCATGCCCTGATACAGCCTGTGGCTCCAAAGCTGCCCCAAACAAACACTACAACTCCCAGCATGTTGGACTATATAGTAGTTTATAGTATAGGTCAATGTTTCCCAAACAGGGTGCCTCCAGCTGTTTCAAAACTACAACTCCCAGCATGTTGGACTATATAGTAGTATAAAGTATAGATAAGTGTTTACCAACCAGGGGTGCCTCCAGCTGTTGCAAAACTACAACTCCCAGTATATTGAACTATATAGTAGTATATAGTATAGGTCAGTGTTTCCCAACCAGGGGTGCCTCCAGCTGTTGCAAAACTACAACTCCCAGTATATTGAACTATATAGTAGTATATAGTATAGGTCAGTGTTTACCAACCAGGGGTGCCTCCAGCTGTTGCAAAACTACAACTCCCAGTATATTGAAATATAGAGTAGTATATAGTATAGGTCAGTGTTTCCCAACCAGGGGTGCCTCCAGCTGTTGCAAAACTACAATTCCCAGAATATTGAACTATATAGTAGTATATAGTATAGGTCAGTGTTTCCCAACCAGGGGTGCCTCCAGCTGTTGCAAAACTACAACTCCCAGTATATTGAACTATATAGTAGTATATAGTATAGGTCAGTGTTTACCAACCAGGGGTGCCTCCAGCTGTTGCAAAACTACAACTCCCAGTATATTGAAATATAGAGTAGTATATAGTATAGGTCAGTGATTCCCAACCAGGGGTGCCTCCAGCTGTTGCAAAACTACAACTCCCAGCATGTTGGACTATATAGTAGAATATAGTATAGGTCAGTGTTTACCAACCAGGGGTGCCTCCAGCTGTTGCAAAACTACAACTCCCAGTATATTGAAATATAGAGTAGTATATAGTATAGGTCAGTGTTTCCCAACCAGGGGTGCCTCCAGCTGTTGCAAAACTACAACTCCCAGCATGTTGGACTATATAGTAGTATATAGTATAGGTCAGTGTTTCCCAACAAGGGGTGCCTCCAGCTGTTGCAAAACTACAACTCCCAGTATATTGAACTATATAGTAGTATATAGTATAGGTCAGTGTTTACCAACCAGGGGTGCCTCCAGCTGTTGCAAAACTACAACTCCCAGTATATTGAAATATAGAGTAGTATATAGTATAGGTCAGTGTTTCCCAACCAGGGGTGCCTCCAGCTGTTGCAAAACTACAACTCCCAGCATGTTGGACTATATAGTAGAATATAGTATAGGTCAGTGTTTACCAACCAGGGGTGCCTCCAGCTGTTGCAAAACTACAACTCCCAGCATGCCCGGACAGCCGTTGGCTGTCCGGGCATGCTGGGAGTTGTAGTTTTGCAACAGCTGGAGGTGCTATGGTTGGGAAACACTGGTATAGAATATGGAGCAACATTCCAGGAGAGTTGGAGGATTAGTTGGATAAATATCCGCCATACATTTCACGGAGCCGCTTCTGCTGCCAATTCAGAGAACCTGACGCTTTTTCCGTCATTCGCCGCGGTTTCTGGCGAAATGTTGTAGTCGCTTTTCGTACGTCGATTCTGTTTCCTCTCTCGCAGAAAGTGTAAGTGTGAATGGGCCTCTTCCTGCTATTATTCTCCGCGCTGAAACCTTCTTGCTTTTCCTCCGGTTCAAGGTCACGGCGCAGCCGATCGGCTTTTGGTAGCCGCCATTTCCTGCGCTCCGTGCAGCCGGCAGTCGCTCACATTTGACTCGTTGCCGGGAGCTGCGGACGGAGGGAAGTGGATGGTGGAGATTTCCATGGCTCTGTTTGCGGGATTTAACAATAGGACATCAACAGGAAGCGTCCTTGACACGGTCGGGAGCAGCCGCCTTATTTATGTGGCCTCTTGGAAGTGGTCGGAGCCGCGAGGCCGCCAGAGCGAGCGTGACAGTCCCAGAGCAAGCGCAACCGAAGACGTTATATAGACTCCTGACAACTTAAAGAAGCACCCCGGGAATATATATATATATATATATATATATATATATATATATAGTCATGGACGTAAATGTTGGCACCCCAGAAAATGAAGTATTCCTCACAGGAAAGGATTGCAGTAACACAGGTTTTGCTTTACACATGTTTATTCCCTTTGTGTGTATATATATATATATAGATCTCCTCTCCTCTGTATATATATATATAGATCTCCTCTCCTCTGTATATATATATATAGATCTCCTCTCCTCTGTATATATATATATATATTGCAGTAACACAGGTTTTGCTATACACATGTTTATTCCCTTTGTGTGTATATATATATATATATATATATATATATATATATAGATCTCCTCTCCTCTGTATATATATATATATATATATATATATATATATATATATATATATATAGATCTCCTCTCCTCTGTATATATATATATATATATATATATATAGATCTCCTCTACTCTGTATATATATATATATATATATATATATATATATATATATATATCTCCTCTCCTCTGTATATATATATATATATATATATATATATATATATATAGCTCTCCTCTCCTCTGTATATATATATTGCAGTAACACAGGTTTTGCTATACACATGTTTATTCCCTTTGTGTGTATATATATATATAGATCTCCTCTCCTCTGTATATATATATTGCAGTAACACAGGTTTTGCTATACACATGTTTATTCCCTTTGTGTGTATATATATATATATAGATCTCCTCTCCTCTGTATATATATATATATATTGCAGTAACACAGGTTTTGCTATACACATGTTTATTCCCTTTGTGTGTATATATATATAGATCTCCTCTCCTCTGTATATATATATATAGATCTCCTCTCCTCTGTATATATATATATATATATATATATATCTCCTCTCCTCTGTATATATATAGATCTCCTCTCCTCTGTATATATATATATATTGCAGTAACACAGGTTTTGCTATACACATGTTTATTCCCTTTGTGTGTATTGGAACTAAACCAAAAAAGGGAAGAAAAAAGCAAATTGGACATAATGTCACCAAACTCCAAAAATGATCTGGACACAATTATTGGCCCCTTTCATAATTGTGGATAAATAAGATTGTTTCCAGCCTGTGATGCTCCTTTATACTCACCTGGGGCAAGTAACAGGTGTGGGAAATATAAAAATCACACCTGAAAGCAGATAAAAAGGAGAGAAGTTCACTTAGTCTTTGCATTGTGTGTCTGTGTGTGCCGCACTAAGCATGGACAACAGAAAGAGGAGAAGAGAACTGTCTGAGGACTTGAGAACCAAAATTGTGGAAAAATATCAACAGTCTCAAGGTTACAAGTCCATCTCCAGAGATCTAGATTTGTCTTTGTCCACAGTGCGCAACATTATCAAGAAGTTTACAACCCATGGCCCTGTAGATAATCTCCCTGGGGGTGGACGGAAGAGAAAAATTATGAAAGGTGTCAACGTAGGATAGTCCGGTTGGTGGATAAGCAGCCCCAAACAAGTTCCAAAGATATTCAAGCTGTCCTGCAGGCTCAGGGAGCATCAGAGTCAGCGCGAACTATCAGTCGACATTAAAATGAAATGAAACGCTATGGAGACCCAGGAGGACCCCACTATGGAGGAGACCCAGGAGGACCCCACTATGGAGGAGACCCAGGAGGACCCCACTATGGAGGAGACCCAGGAGGACCCCACTATGGAGGAGACCCAGGAGGACCCCACTATGGAGGAGACCCAGGAGGACCCCACTATGGAGGAGACCCAGGAGGACCCCACTATGGAGGAGACCCAGGAGGACCACACTATGGAGGAGACCCAAGAGGACCCCACTATGGAGGAGACCCAGGAGGACCCCACTATGGAGGAGACCCAGGAGGACCCCACTATGGAGGAGACCCAGGAGGACCCCACTATGGAGGAGACCCCGGAGGACCCCACTATGGAGGAGACCCAGGAGGACCCCACTATGGAAGAGACCCAGGAGGACCCCACTATGGAGGAGACCCAGGAGGACCCCACTATGGAGGAGACCCAGGAGGACCCCACTATGGAGAAGACCCAGGAGGACCCCACTATGGAGGAGACCCAGGAGGACCCCACTATGGAGGAGACCCAGGAGGACCCCACTATGGAGGAGACCCAGGAGGACCCCACTATGGAGGAGACCCAGGAGGACCCCACTATGGAGGAGACCCAGGAGGACCCCACTATGGAGGAGACCCAGGAGGACCCCACTATGGAGGAGACCCGGGAGGACCCCACTATGGAGGAGACCCAGGAGGACCCCACTGCTGACACAGAGACATAAAAAAGAAAGACTACATTTTACCAAAATGAACTTGAGTAACCAAAATCCTTCTGGGAAAACATCTTGTGGACAGATGAGACAAGATAGAGCTTTTTGGTAAAGCACATGATTCTACTGTTTACCAAAACGGAATGAGGCCTACAAAGAAAAGAACACAGTACCTACAGTGACATATGGTGGAGGTCAGTGAGGTTTTGGGTTGTTTTGCTGCCTCTGGCACTGGGGGCCTTGAATGTGTACAAGACATCATGAAATCTGAGGATTACCAATGGATTTTGGGTCGCACTGTACAGCCCAGTGTCAGAAAGCTGGGTTTGTGTCCGAGATCTTGGGTCTTCCAGCAGGACAATGACCCCAAACATACGTCAAAAAGCCCCCAGAAATGGATGACAACAAAGCGCTGGAGAGTTCTGAAGTGTCAGCAATGAGTCCAGATCTAAATCCCATTGATCACCTGTGGAGAGATCTTATAATTACTGTTGGGAAAAGGCGCCTTCCAATAAGAGACCGGGAGCAGTTTGTAAAGGAAGAGTGGTCCAACATTCCGGCTGAGAGGTGTAAGAAGCTTATTGATGGTTATAGGAAGAGTGGTCCAACATTCCGGCTGAGAGGTGTAAGAAGCTTATTGATGGTTATAGGAAGAGTCCAACATTCCGGCTGAGAGGTGTAAGAAGCTTATTGATGCTTATAGGAAGAGTGGTCCAACATTCCGGCTGAGAGGTGTAAGAAGCTTATTGATGGTTATAGGAAGAGTCCAACATTCCGGCTGAGAGGTGTAAGAAGCTTATTGATGCTTATAGGAAGAGTGGTCCAACATTCCGGCTGAGAGGTGTAAGAAG
Source organism: Hyla sarda (assembly GCF_029499605.1). Lineage (NCBI taxonomy): Eukaryota > Metazoa > Chordata > Amphibia > Anura > Hylidae > Hyla > Hyla sarda. The sequence continues at coordinate 5,516,959 of NC_079190.1, forward strand.
CTTATTGATGCTTATAGGAAGAGTGGTCCAACATTTCGGCTGAGAGGTGTAAGAAGCTTATTGATAGTTATAGGAAGTCACTGATTTCACTTATTGTTTCCAAAGGGTGTGCAACCAAATATTAAGTTAAGGTGCCAATAATTTTGTCCAGACCATTTTTGGAGTTTGGTGACATTTTGTCCAATTTGCTTTTTTTCCTCCTTTTTTGGTTTAGTCCCAATACACACAAAGGGAATAAACATGTGTATAGCAAAACATGTGTTACTGCAATCCTTTCCTGTGAGGAATACTTCATGACTGTAGATATGTGTGTGTGTATATGTGTATATATATATATAGAGAGAGAGAGAGAGAGAGAGAGAGAGAGAGAGAGAGAGAGAGAGAGAGAGAGAGAGAGAGAGAGAGAGAGAGAGAGAGAGAGAGAGAGAGAGAGTTTTAGTGCAGCATAGGCTATTATAAGAGAATAATGAAGAGGTTCTTGTGTGTGTATTGTTCTTACCTGTTTTGGCTGATGTGGCAGGGCAGGCATAGCTGTTTTCAGCCGTAATGATTGCAATTCCATCATTGAAATTATTTCCTAATGCTGCATACATTTTCTATAAATCCCCTGGCTTTGCAGAAAGGGGGTGGAGTCTGATCACTGCACCTGGTCATCTGATTAGGCTGCTGTTGCGGGAGGTAGCCCAGGTGACCTGATTAGACAAGTGTTTTCCAAACAGTGTTTTGAAGTTAACAGATAGAACTGGAGGGGAGATGTATAACTACTACATATCCTGATCCCATAGAGATAGCAGCAGTATACAGATAGAGCTGGAGGGGAGGTGTATAACTAATATATATCCTGATCTCATAGAGATAGCATCAGCAGTATACAGATAGAGCTGAAGGGGAGGTGTATAACTGCTATATATCCTGATCCCATAGAGATAGAGCTGGAGGGGAGGTGTATAACTACTATATATCCTGATCCCATAGAGATAGCAGCAGTATACAGATAGAGCTGGAGGGAAGGTGTATGAATACCATATATCCTGATCCCATGGAGATAGCAGCAGTATACAGATAGAGCTGGAGGGGAGGTGTATGACTACTATATATCCTTATCCCATAGAGATAGAAGCAGTATACAGACAGAGCTGGGAGGGGAGGTGTATGACTACAATATATCCTGATCCTAGATATAGCAGCAGTATACAGATGAGTGTTCCTACTCCTTACCTCCAGATCACCAGGACTCTAACCTTTGAGTGTATTTGCAATCCTTTAAGGGGTACTCCGCCGCTCAGCATTTGGAACAAACTGTTCCGAACGCTGGAGCCGGCGCTGAGAGCTCTTGATGTCATAGCCCCGCCCCCTCATAACAGCACGCCCCACCCCCTCAATGCAAGTCTATGGGAGGGGGCGTGACAGATGTCACGCCCCCTCCCATAGACTTGCATTGAGGGGGCGGGCCGTGATGGCATGAGGGGGCGGGGCTATGACGTCACGAGCTCCCGGCACCGGCTCCAGCGTTCGGAACATTTCCCATGTCCCCCAATACCCTCTTGAGATGACTCAAGGGGAACTGAATGAAAAGTGATGAGGATGAGGCCTCACTCGGAGATGGTACCATAGATAGGGCAGAACGTGCGCATCCGACATTTCATTCTGCAGACGTTGCGTTCCGGCCGCTCATATGGAGTTAACAGTACAAGACGGTCTGTGGATTTACGAGGAGAGAGGTGGCGATAATGCAAAACCTCATAAAAATAATGGCCATCGCTTTCCTCAGACGTCGTTATTATTTATGATCAGCGGCGTCTCCAGAGGGAAGAGGCAACAGGAGAGCCCAGGAGCCGAGAGCGAAGTGCTGCCTGGTAATGCTCTATTAATGATGGAGAAGAGAGAGGTCTCCCGACAGGCCTGAATACCGCCACATAAATCTGAGGCCAACCACTGCGAACCCTCTCACTGCCAACCACATGGCGGGAAGCCGAGACCTCAATCATACCCCGGGATATGTGCAAAATAATACCGAGACTATACAACCTACAGGCAGTATTATAGTAGTTATATTCTTGTATATAGGAGCAGTATTATAGTAGTTATAGTCTTGTATATAGGAGGCAGTATTATAGTAGTTATATTCTTGTATATAGGAGCAGTATTATAGTAGTTATAGTCTTGTATATAGGAGGCAGTATTATAGTAGTTATATTCTTGTATATAGGAGGCAGTATTATAGTAATTATATTCTTGTATATAGGAGCAGTATTATAGCAGTTATATTCTTATATATATGAGCAGTATTATAGTAGTTATATTCTTGTATATAGGAGGTAGTATTATAGTAGTTATATTCTTGTATATAGGAGCAGTATTATAGTAGTTATATTCTTGTATATAGGAGGTAGTATTATAGTAGTTATATTCTTGTATATAGGAGCAGTATTATAGTAGTTATATTCTTGTATATAGGGGGCAGTATTATAGTAGTTATATTCTTGTATATAGGAGGCAGTATTATAGTAGTTATATTCTTGTATATAGGAGCAGTATTATAGTAGATATATTCTTGTATATAGGGAGCAGTATTATAGTAGTTATATTCTTGTATATAGGAGCAGTATTATAGTAGTTATATTCTTGTATATAGGAGCAGTATTATAGTAGTTATATTCTTGTATATAGGAGCAGTATTATAGTAGTTATATTCTTGCATATAGGAGCAGTATTATAGTAGTTATATTCTTGCATATAGGAGCAGTATTATAGTAGTTATATTCTTGTATATAGGAGCAGTATTATAGTAGTTATATTCTTGTATATAGGAGGCAGTATTATAGTAGTTATATTCTTGCATATAGGGGCAGTATTATAGTAGTTATATTCTTGTATATAGGAGCAGTATTATAGTAGTTATATTCTTGTATGTAGGAGCAGTATTATAGTAGTTATATTCTTGTATGTAGGAGCAGTATTATAGTAGTTATATTCTTGTATATAGGAGCAGTATTATAGTAGTTATATTCTTGTATATAGGAGCAGTATTATAGTAGTTATATTCTTGTATATAGGAGCAGTATTATAGTAGTTATATTCTTGTATATAGGAGCAGTATTATAGTAGTTATATTCTTGTATATAAGGAGCAGTATTATAGTAGTTATATTCTTGTATATAGGAGCAGTATTATAGTAGTTATATTCTTGTATATAGGAGACAGTATTATAGTAGTTATATTCTTGTATATAGGAGCAGTATTATAGTAGTTATATTCTTGTATATAGGAGCAGTATTATAGTAGTTATATTCTTGTATATAGGGGCAGTATTATAGTAGTTATATTCTTGTATATAGGAGCAGTATTATAGTAGTTATATTCTTGTATATAGGAGGCAGTATTATAGTAGTTATATTCTTGTATATAGGAGGCAGTATTATAGTAGTTATATTCTTGTATATAGGAGCAGTATTATAGTAGTTATATTCTTGTATATAGGAGCAGTATTATAGTAGTTATATTCTTGTATATAGGAGCAGTATTATAGTAGTTATATTCTTGTATATAGGAGCAGTATTATAGTAGTTATATTCTTGTATATAGGAGCAGTATTATAGTAGTTATATTCTTGTATATAGGAAGCAGTATTATAGTAGTTATATTCTTGTATATAGGAGCAGTATTATAGTAATTATATTCTTGTATATAGGAGGCAGTATTATAGTAGATATATTCTTGTATATAGGAGCAGTATTATAGTAGTTATATTCTTATATATAGGAGCAGTATTATAGTAGTTATATACAGTCCAACAAGATGAGTGGCACTATTGTGTGATCTCCCTTAGTAAAAGTTCTTAGCATACAATGCGAGGCTGTGCAGGTGGACTGATAATCCAGGCTAGCCAAGTCAACCAGAGAAAAGCGCCGTCCGGCGTGAAACTAGTCGTGTGTGGCTTTTTTCTCTCCTCCACGTCCTGCACCTGTTATTCCGATCTTATGATCTGAAATAAACCTCTCCTGTTCCCGGCTTTTGACAGTGGGTGAGTGCGGTACTTCTTTCTTTACTCGTTTTTTGGATTTATAGTAGTTATATTCTTGTATATAGGGGCAGTATTATAGTAGTGAGGGGTGGACTGATATGTCATACACTGTTTAAAAAAACATAAAGGGAACACAAACAACACAATGTAAACTCCAAGTCACTGACACTAGTGTGAGATCCCACTGTCCACTCAGGAAGAACACTGATTGACAATCAATTTCACATGGAACAAACAACACGTGGAAATTATAGGCAATTAGAAAGACACCCCAATAAAGGAGTGGTTCTGCAGGTGGTGACCACAGACCACTTCTTAGTTTCCTATGCTTCCTGGCTGATGTTTTGGTCACTTTTGAATGCTGGCAGTGCTTTCACTCTAGTGGTAGCATGAGACGGAGTTTACAACCCACACAAGTGGCTCAGGTAGTGCAGCTCATCCAGGATGGCACATCAATGCGAGCTGTGGCAAGAAGGTTTACTGTGTCTGTCAGCATAGTGTCCAGAACATGGAGGCGCTACCAGGAGACAGGCCAGTACATCAGGAGACATGGAGGAGGCCGTAGGAGGGCAACAACCCAGCAGCAGGACCGCTACATCCGCCTTTGTGCAAGGAGGAGCAGGAGGAGCACTGCCAGAGCCCTGCAAAATGACCTCCAGCAGGCCACAAATGTGTATGTGTCCACTCAAAGGGTCAGAAACAGACTCCATGAGGGTGGTATGAGGGCCCACCGTCCACAGGTGGGGGTTGTGCTTACAACCCAACACCGTGCAGGACGTTTGGCATTTGCCAGAGAACACCAACATTGGCAAATTCACCACTGGCGCCCAGTGCTCTTCACAGATGAAAGCAGGTTCACACTGAGCACATGTGACAGACGTGACAGAGTCTGGAGACGCCGTGGAGAGCATTCTGCTGCCCTGCAACATCCTCCAGCATGACCGGTTTGGTGGTGGGTCAGTAATGGTGTGGGGTGGCATTTCTTTAGGGGGCCGCACAGCCCTCCATGTGTTTGCCAGAGGTAGCCTGACTGCCCTTAGGTGCCGAGATGAGATCCTCAGACCCCTTGTGAGACCATATGCTGGTGCGGTTGGCCCTGGGTTCCTCCTAATACAAGACAATGCTAGACCTCATGTGGCTGGAGTGTGTCAGCAGTTCCTACAAGAGGAAGGCATTGATTGCTATGGACTGGCCGCCCGTTCCCCTGAATCCGATTGAGCACATCTGGGACGTCTCGCTCCATCCACCACAGACTGTCCAGGAGTTGGCGGATGCTTTAGTCCAGGTCTGGGAGGACATCCCTCAGGAGGACCATCCTCCACCTCATCAGGATCATGCCCAGGCGTTGTAGGGAGGTCATACGGGCACGTGGAGGCCACACACACTACTGAGCCTCATTGGGACTTGTATTAAGGACATTACATAAAGTTGGATCAGCCTGTAGTGGGGTTTTCCACTGTGATTTTTGAGGGTGACTCCATATCCAGACCTCCAGGGGTTGATACATTTCATTTCCATTGATAATTTTTGGTGATTTTGTTGTCACATTCAACTATGTAAAGAGGAAAGTATTTCATACGATTAGATCATTCATTCACATCTAGGACGTGTTATCTTAGTGCTCCCTTTATGTTTTTTGGGCAGTGTATATTGTTCGTTCTTACTTCTCCTGTAGGATTGCTTTGTATATGAAGATATATCTGGGCGCCATCACTGGTGCGGAGTGTTTCTCTGGATGATCACAGGTTGCAGAGTTATATCCTCGGGGTGTATCTGAGGCATCATAATTTATTCCTTCCTCTTCCTCTGTAATCTCCTTCCTGTCCGCTCTGTGGAGTCTGACAGATGAACAATGGCGCAAGGTCCTCAACTATTCTGTTATAATTACAGGTTATTTGGTGAACGATGGGACGTTTATACTAATATATAGAAAAGGAAAAGTCTTACAGTGACAAAAGTATTCATACCCTTTACTATAACATATGACCCAGGGGTGTCGAAATTAAAAAATTTAAAAAACTACTTGTCCAAGGGAATAAAGCGGAAAACAATCTACTTGTCCCTCAAGAAAATCCACTTTTCCTGGTAGATGAAATAATTTCAACCAAAATAGTCAGTAAATAAGGTCTTTATTAGTTTCTGCGCTTTCGTTTTTTCCTTCTCGCCCTATAATAGCCATAACTCTTATTTTCCATCTACAGACCCGTATGAGGCTTGTTTTTTGCGGGGGCCAATTATACTTTGTAATGACACCTTTTGATTTTTCCATAACTTATGCTCTGAAACCCAAAAAATATTTTTGTGAGGTGAAATTGAAAAAAAAATGCTAATTTGAAGGTTTTCTTTTTTTCGATATTCACCTTGTGGTCAAACCTACATATTATGATCTTCCACGCCGCACCCCGTTAGAATCTGATTACTGGCAATCACTGGGACGGAGCTTAGTGACGTCACGGCTCCGCCCCCATGTGACGTTACGCTCCGCCCCCTCAATGCAAACTTATGGGAGGGGGCATGACAGCTGTCACGCCCCCTCCCATAGGCTTGCATTGAGGGGGCGGAACGTGACATCACACGGGGGCGGAGCCGTGACGTCACTATGCTCCGTCCCCGTGATCGCCAGTGGATAGGGGATAAGATGTCTTAGCGCCGGAGTACCCCTTTAATATGCTGTTTGTATCGGTACCATATTGATCAGACTTTTTGAAAAAAATGTTACTTCATTATTTCTGGAATGGAATGTTATTAAACATAAAAAACGCAATTCTGTGATTTTTTTTCCACGTTAACGCCATTTACCATACGGGATATAAAATGTTATTTTTTGATAGTTCGGTCAATTACGCACGTATCAATACCAAATATGTTTATTTTTATTATGTTTACCTATTTTTACATGGAAAAGGGAGGTGATAAGAACTTTTTATATGGAAGGGGTTAATGGGTGTTTTTAAATATTTTTTTAAAAACTATTTTTTTTTTTTTTTTAAAGCACACTTTTTTTTAGCAGGAATTAGATCCCTCATACAGATCAATGCAGTTCTATTGAACTCCATTGATCTGTGTTCATTTGCATCAAATGCAGATCTATGGGGGCAGCCATGAATTTACAGGGGATCGCCTCCCCACAATCGCGCTGCAGTGATCTAAAGGGTTAATAGCCGGCCGCGGCGATCGCCGCATACCGGGCTATTAGCGGCAGCCCCCGACTACTGAAATCAAATCAATACACTCTGAGCCCTGGTGTGAGGTACAGACTTGCGTCCCATGCAAGTCTGCATCCGCTCCTGCACCTCACACCGCATTAAAAAAAGGGGGGGGGGGGGAGTTGGTCCGGCCCTGTTTGCCTGATACAGGGCTAAATCTATGAAAAATAGAGATGTCCCTAAACCGCTCCTGTGTTGTCTTCTTGGAAGGTGAACCTTTTGCTCAGACTTTCATTATTTCTGTACTTTGCTCTTGGGAACTTTCAGTTCAGCAGAAATACACTGTATATAGTGTCCGGGGGTGTGAAGACTTTCTGGATACATTGTATATAGTGTCCGGGGGTGTGAAGACTTTCTGTATACATTATATATAGTGACCGGGGATGAAGACTTTCTGGATACATTGTATATAGTGACTGGGGGTGAAGACTTTCTGGATACATTGTATATAGTGACCGGGGGGGGGGGGGGGGTGAAGACTTTCTGAATACATTGTATATAGTGACCGGGGGTGAAGACTTTCTGGATACATTGTATATAGTGGTTGGGGTGAAGACTTTCTGGATACATTGTATATAGTGATCGGGGGGGGGGGGGTGAAGACTTTCTGGATACATTGTATATAGTGACCATGGGTGAAGACTTTCTGGATACACTGTATATAGTGACGGGGGATGAAGACTTTCTGTATACATTGTATATAGTGACCGGGGATGAAGACTTTCTGGATACATTGTATATAGTGACCGGGGATGAAGACTTTCTGGATACAGCGTATATAGTGACCGGGGATGAAGACTTTCTGGATACATCGTATATAGTGACCGGGGATGAAGACTTTCTGGATACATCGTATATAGTGACCGGGGATGAAGACTTTCTGGATACATTGTATATAGTGACCGGGGGGGGGGGGGGGGTGAAGACTTTCTGGATACATTGTATATAGTGACCGGGGGTGAAGACTTTCTGGATACATTGTATATAGTGACTGGGGGTGAAGACTTTCTGGATACATTGTATATAGTGACTGGGGGTGAAGACTTTCTGGATACATTGTATATAGTGGCCGGGGGGTGAAGACTTTCTGGATACATCGTATATAGTGACCGGGGATGAAGACTTTCTGGATACATTGTATATAGTGACCGGGGATGAAGACTTTCTGGATACACTGTATATAGTGACCGGGGATGAAGACTTTCTGGATAAATTGTATATAGTGACCGGAGGGGGGGGTGAAGACTTTCTGGATACATTGTATATAGTGACCGGGGTTGAAGACTTTCTGGATACATTGTATATAGTGGTTGGGGTGAAGACTTTCTGTATACATTGTATATAGTGACCGGGGGTGAAGACTTTCTGGATACATTGTATATAGTGATCGGGGGGGAGGGGGGTGAAGACTTTCTGGATACATTGTATATAGTGACCAGGGGTGAAGACTTTCTGGATACACTGTATATAGTGACGGGGGATGAAGACTTTCTGGATACATTGTATATAGTGACCGGGGGTGAAGACTTTCCGGTTACATTGTATATAGTTACCGGGGGTGAAGACTTTCTGGATACATTGTATATAGTGATCGGGGGTGAAGACTTTCCGGTTACATTGTATATAGTGACCGGGGGTGAAGACTTTCTGGATACATTGTATATAGTGACCAGGGGGGGTGAAGACTTTCTGGATACATTGTATATAGTGACCGAGGATGAAGACTTTCTGGATACATTGTATATAGTGATCGGGGGGGAGGGGGTGAAGACTTTCTGGATGCATTGTATATAGTGATCGGGGGGGGGGGTGAAGACTTTCTGGATACATTGTATATAGTGACCAGGGGTGAAGACTTTCTGGATACACTGTATATAGTGACGAGGATGAAGACTTTCTGGATACACTGTATATAGTGACCGGGGGTGAAGACTTTCTGAATACATTGTATATAGTGATCGGGGGTGAAGACTTTCTGGATACATTGTATATAGTGACCAGGGGTGAAGACTTTCTGGATACATTGTATATAGTGACCGGGGGTGAGGACTTTCTGGATACATTGTATATAGTGACCAGGGGTGAAGACTTTCTGGATACACTGTATATAGTGACCGGGGGTGAAGACTTTCTGGATACATTTTATATAGTGATCGGGGGTGAGGACTTTCTGGATACATTGTATATAGTGAACGGGGGGAGGGGGGTGAAGACTTTCTGGATGCATTGTATATAGTGATCGGGGGTGAAGACTTTCTGGATACATTGTATATAGTGAACGGGGGAGGGTGTGAAGACTTTCTGGATACATTGTATATAGTGACCAGGGGTGAAGACTTTCTGGATACACTGTATATAGTGACGGGGTAAAAACTTTCTGGATACATTGTATATAGTGACCGGGGGGGTGAAGACTTTCTGGATACACTGTATATAGTGACCGGAGCTGAAGACTTTCTGGATACATTGTATATAGTGGCCGGGGGTGAAGACTTTCTGGATACATTGTATATAGTGACCGGGGGTGAAGACTTTCTGGATACATTGTATATAGTGATCGGGGGTGAAGACTTTCTGGATACATTGTATATAGTGACCGGAGGGGGGGTGAAGACTTTCTGGATACATTGTATATAGTGACCGGCGGGGTGAAGACTTTCTGGATACATTGTATATAGTGATCGGGGGTGAAGACTTTCTTGATACATTGTATATAGTGTCCGGGGGTGTGAAGACTTTCTGGATACATTGTATATAGTGACCGGGGGTGAAAACTTTCTGTATACATTGTATATAGTGACCGGGGATGAAGACTTTCTGGATACATTGTATATAGTGACCGGGGATGAAGACTTTCTGGATACATCGTATATAGTGACCGGGGATGAAGACTTTCTGGATACATTGTATATAGTGACCGGGGATGAAGACTTTCTGGATACATTGTATATAGTGACCGGGGGTGAAGACTTTCTGGATACATTGTATATAGTGACTGGGGTGAAGACTTTCTGGATACATTGTATATAGTGACTGGGGGTGAAGACTTTCTGGATACATTGTATATAGTGACCGGGGGTGAAGACTTTCTGGATACATTGTATATAGTGACCGGGGATGAAGACTTTCTGGATACATCGTATATAGTGACCGGGGATGAAGACTTTCTGGATACATTGTATAAAGTGACCGGGGGGGGGGGGGGTGAAGACTTTCTGAATACATTGTATATAGTGACCGGGGGTGAAGACTTTCTGGATACATTGTATATAGTGACCATGGGTGAAGACTTTCTGGATACACTGTATATAGTGACGGGGGATGAAGACTTTCTGGATACATTGTATATAGTGACCGGGGGGGGGGGTGAAGACTTTCTGGATACATTGTATATAGTGACCGGGGGTGAAGACTTTCTGGATACATTGTATATAGTGACTGGGGGTGAAGACTTTCTGGATACATTGTATATAGTGACTGGGGGTGAAGACTTTCTGGATACATTGTATATAGTGATCGGGGGTGAAGACTTTCTGGATACATTGTATATAGTGATCGGGGTGAAGACTTTTTGGATACATCGTATATAGTGACCGGGGATGAAGACTTTCTGGATACATTGTATATAGTGACCGGGGATGAAGACTTTCTGGATACATCGTATATAGTGACCGGGGATGAAGACTTTCTGGATAAATTGTATATAGTGACCGGAGGGGAGGGTGAAGACTTTCTGGATACATTGTATATAGTGACCGGGGGTGAAGACTTTCTGGATACATTGTATATAGTGGTTGGGGTGAAGACTTTCTGGATACATTGTAGATAGTGACCGGGGGTGAAGACTTTCTGGATACATTGTATATAGTGATGGGGGGGAGGGGGGTGAAGACTTTCTGGATACATTGTATATAGTGATCGGGGGGGAGGGGGGTGAAGACTTTCTGGATGCATTGTATATAGTGATCGGGGGGGGGGGTGAAGACTTTCTGGATACATTGTATATAGTGACTGGGGGTGAAGACTTTCTGGATACATTGTATATAGTGACCATGGGTGAAGACTTTCTGGATACATTGTATATAGTGACGGGGATGAAGACTTTCTGGATACACTGTATATAGTGACCGGGGGTGAAGACTTTCCGGTTACATTGTATATAGTGATCGGGGGTGAAGACTTTCTGGATACATTGTATATAGTGACCGGGGGGGGGGGGGGGAGACTTTCTGGATACATTGTATATAGTGACCGGGGTTGAAGACTTTCTGAATACATTGTATATAGTGATCGGGGGTGAAGACTTTCTGGATACATTGTATATAGTGGTTGGGGTGAAGACTTTCTGGATACATTGTATATAGTGATCGGGGGGGGGGGGGTGAAGACTTTCTGGATACATTGTATATAGTGACCATGGGTGAAGACTTTCTGGATACACTGTATATAGTGACGGGGGATGAAGACTTTCTGTATACATTGTATATAGTGACCGGGGATGAAGACTTTCTGGATACATTGTATATAGTGACCGGGGATGAAGACTTTCTGGATACAGCGTATATAGTGACCGGGGATGAAGACTTTCTGGATACATCGTATATAGTGACCGGGGATGAAGACTTTCTGGATACATCGTATATAGTGACCGGGGATGAAGACTTTCTGGATACATTGTATATAGTGACCGGGGGGGGGGGGGGGTGAAGACTTTCTGGATACATTGTATATAGTGACCGGGGGTGAAGACTTTCTGGATACATTGTATATAGTGACTGGGGGTGAAGACTTTCTGGATACATTGTATATAGTGACTGGGGGTGAAGACTTTCTGGATACATTGTATATAGTGGCCGGGGGGTGAAGACTTTCTGGATACATCGTATATAGTGACCGGGGATGAAGACTTTCTGGATACATTGTATATAGTGACCGGGGATGAAGACTTTCTGGATACACTGTATATAGTGACCGGGGATGAAGACTTTCTGGATAAATTGTATATAGTGACCGGAGGGGGGGGTGAAGACTTTCTGGATACATTGTATATAGTGACCGGGGTTGAAGACTTTCTGGATACATTGTATATAGTGGTTGGGGTGAAGACTTTCTGTATACATTGTATATAGTGACCGGGGGTGAAGACTTTCTGGATACATTGTATATAGTGATCGGGGGGGAGGGGGGTGAAGACTTTCTGGATACATTGTATATAGTGACCAGGGGTGAAGACTTTCTGGATACACTGTATATAGTGACGGGGGATGAAGACTTTCTGGATACATTGTATATAGTGACCGGGGGTGAAGACTTTCCGGTTACATTGTATATAGTTACCGGGGGTGAAGACTTTCTGGATACATTGTATATAGTGATCGGGGGTGAAGACTTTCCGGTTACATTGTATATAGTGACCGGGGGTGAAGACTTTCTGGATACATTGTATATAGTGACCAGGGGGGGTGAAGACTTTCTGGATACATTGTATATAGTGACCGAGGATGAAGACTTTCTGGATACATTGTATATAGTGATCGGGGGGGAGGGGGTGAAGACTTTCTGGATGCATTGTATATAGTGATCGGGGGGGGGGGGTGAAGACTTTCTGGATACATTGTATATAGTGACCAGGGGTGAAGACTTTCTGGATACACTGTATATAGTGACGAGGATGAAGACTTTCTGGATACACTGTATATAGTGACCGGGGGTGAAGACTTTCCGGTTACATTGTATATAGTGACCGGGGGTGAAGACTTTCTGAATACATTGTATATAGTGATCGGGGGTGAAGACTTTCTGGATACATTGTATATAGTGACCAGGGGTGAAGACTTTCTGGATACATTGTATATAGTGACCGGGGGTGAGGACTTTCTGGATACATTGTATATAGTGACCAGGGGTGAAGACTTTCTGGATACACTGTATATAGTGACCGGGGGTGAAGACTTTCTGGATACATTTTATATAGTGATCGGGGGTGAGGACTTTCTGGATACATTGTATATAGTGAACGGGGGGAGGGGGGTGAAGACTTTCTGGATGCATTGTATATAGTGATCGGGGGTGAAGACTTTCTGGATACATTGTATATAGTGAACGGGGGAGGGTGTGAAGACTTTCTGGATACATTGTATATAGTGACCAGGGGTGAAGACTTTCTGGATACACTGTATATAGTGACGGGGGTAAAAACTTTCTGGATACATTGTATATAGTGACCGGGGGGGTGAAGACTTTCTGGATACACTGTATATAGTGACCGGAGCTGAAGACTTTCTGGATACATTGTATATAGTGGCCGGGGGTGAAGACTTTCTGGATACATTGTATATAGTGACCGGGGGTGAAGACTTTCTGGATACATTGTATATAGTGACCGGGGGTGAAGACTTTCTGGATACATTGTATATAGTGACCGGGGATGAAGACTTTCTGGATACATTGTATATAGTGACCGGCGGGGTGAAGACTTTCTGGATACATTGTATATAGTGATCGGGGGTGAAGACTTTCTGGATACATTGTATATAGTGACCGGAGGGGGGGTGAAGACTTTCTGGATACATTGTATATAGTGACCGGCGGGGTGAAGACTTTCTGGATACATTGTATATAGTGATCGGGGGTGAAGACTTTCTTGATACATTGTATATAGTGTCCGGGGGTGTGAAGACTTTCTGGATACATTGTATATAGTGACCGGGGGTGAAAACTTTCTGTATACATTGTATATAGTGACCGGGGATGAAGACTTTCTGGATACATTGTATATAGTGACCGGGGATGAAGACTTTCTGGATACATCGTATATAGTGACCGGGGATGAAGACTTTCTGGATACATTGTATATAGTGACCGGGGATGAAGACTTTCTGGATACATTGTATATAGTGACCGGGGGTGAAGACTTTCTGGATACATTGTATATAGTGACTGGGGGTGAAGACTTTCTGGATACATTGTATATAGTGACTGGGGGTGAAGACTTTCTGGATACATTGTATATAGTGACCGGGGGTGAAGACTTTCTGGATACATTGTATATAGTGACCGGGGATGAAGACTTTCTGGATACATCGTATATAGTGACCGGGGATGAAGACTTTCTGGATACATTGTATAAAGTGACCGGGGGGGGGGGGGGTGAAGACTTTCTGAATACATTGTATATAGTGACCGGGGGTGAAGACTTTCTGGATACATTGTATATAGTGACCATGGGTGAAGACTTTCTGGATACACTGTATATAGTGACGGGGGATGAAGACTTTCTGGATACATTGTATATAGTGACCGGGGGGGGGGTGAAGACTTTCTGGATACATTGTATATAGTGACCGGGGGTGAAGACTTTCTGGATACATTGTATATAGTGACTGGGGGTGAAGACTTTCTGGATACATTGTATATAGTGACTGGGGGTGAAGACTTTCTGGATACATTGTATATAGTGATCGGGGGTGAAGACTTTCTGGATACATTGTATATAGTGATCGGGGTGAAGACTTTTTGGATACATCGTATATAGTGACCGGGGATGAAGACTTTCTGGATACATTGTATATAGTGACCGGGGATGAAGACTTTCTGGATACATCGTATATAGTGACCGGGGATGAAGACTTTCTGGATAAATTGTATATAGTGACCGGAGGGGAGGGTGAAGACTTTCTGGATACATTGTATATAGTGACCGGGGGTGAAGACTTTCTGGATACATTGTATATAGTGGTTGGGGTGAAGACTTTCTGGATACATTGTAGATAGTGACCGGGGGTGAAGACTTTCTGGATACATTGTATATAGTGATGGGGGGGAGGGGGGTGAAGACTTTCTGGATACATTGTATATAGTGATCGGGGGGGAGGGGGGTGAAGACTTTCTGGATGCATTGTATATAGTGATCGGGGGGGGGGGTGAAGACTTTCTGGATACATTGTATATAGTGACTGGGGGTGAAGACTTTCTGGATACATTGTATATAGTGACCATGGGTGAAGACTTTCTGGATACATTGTATATAGTGACGGGGATGAAGACTTTCTGGATACACTGTATATAGTGACCGGGGGTGAAGACTTTCCGGTTACATTGTATATAGTGATCGGGGGTGAAGACTTTCTGGATACATTGTATATAGTGACCGGGGGGGGGGGGGGGGAGACTTTCTGGATACATTGTATATAGTGACCGGGGTTGAAGACTTTCTGAATACATTGTATATAGTGATCGGGGGTGAAGACTTTCTGGATACATTGTATATAGTGATCAGGGGTGAAGACTTTCTGGATACATTGTATATAGTGACCGGGGGTGAAGACTTTCTGGATACATTGTATATAGTGATCAGGGGTGAAGACTTTCTGGATACATTGTATATAGTGACTGGGGGTGAAGACTTTCTGGATACATTGTATATAGTGACCAGGGGTGAAGACTTTCTGGATACATTGTATATAGTGACCGGGGGTGAGGACTTTCTGGATACATTGTATATAGTGACCAGGGGTGAAGACTTTCTGGATACATTGTATATAGTGACCGGGGGTGAAGACTTTCTGGATACATTGTATATAGTGATCGGGGGTGAAGACTTTCTGGATACACTGTATATAGTGACCGGGGGTGAAGACTTTCTGGATGCATTGTATATAGTGATCGGGGGTGAAGACTTTCTGGATACATTGTATATAGTGAACGGGGGAGGGGGGTGAAGACTTTCTGGATACATTGTATATAGTGAACGGGGGGAGGGGGTGAAGAATTTCTGGATACACTGTATATAATGACGGGGATGAAGACTTTCTGGATACATTGTATATAGTGACCGGGGGTGAAGACTTTCTGGATACACTGTATATAGTGACCGGGGGTGAAGACTTTCCGGTTACATTGTATATAGTGACCGGGGGTGAAGACTTTCTGGATACATTGTATATAGTGACCAGGGGTGAAGACTTTCTGGATACACTGTATATAATGACCGGGGATGAAGACTTTCTGGATACACTGTATATAGTGACCGGGGGTGAAGACTTTCCGGTTACATTGTATATAGTGACCGGGGGTGAAGACTTTCTGGATACATTGTATATAGTGACCAGGGGTGAAGACTTTCTGGATACACTGTATATAATGACGGGGATGAAGACTTTCTGGATACATTGTATATAGTGACCGGGGGTGAAGACTTTCTGGATACACTGTATATAGTGATCGGGGTGAAGACTTTCTGGATACATTGTATATAGTGGCGGGGGATGAAGACTTTCTGGATACATTGTATATAGTGGCGGGGGATGAAGACTTTCTGGATACATTGTATATAGTGACCGGGGGGGGGGGGGGTGAAGACTTTCTGGATACATTGTATATAGTGATCGGGGGTGAAGACTTTCTGGATACATTGTATTTAGTGACCGGGGATGAAGACTTTCTGGATACATTGTATATAGTGACCGGCGGGGTGAAGACTTTCTGGATACATTGTATATAGTGACCTGGGGGGGGGGGTGAAGACTTTCTGGATACATTGTATATAGTGATCGGGGGTGAAGACTTTCTGGATACATTGTATTTAGTGACCGGGGATGAAGACTTTCTGGATACATTGTATATAGTGACCGGCGGGGTGAAGACTTTCTGGATACATTGTATATAGTGACCGGGGGTGAAGACTTTCTAGATACATTGTATATAGTGACCGGGGGTGAAGACTTTCTGGATACATTGTATATAGAGACCGGGGGTGAAGACTTTCTGGATACATTGTATATAGTGGCCGGGGGTGAAGACTTTCTGGATACATTGTATATAGTGACCGGGGGTGAAGACTTTCTGGATACATTGTATATAGTGACCGGGGGTGAAGACTTTCTGGATACACTGTATATAGTGGCGGGGGATGAAACTTTCTGGATACATTGTATATAGTGACCGGTGGGGTGAAGACTTTCTGGATACATTGTATATAGTGACCGGAGGGGGGGGGGTGAAGACTTTCTGGATACATTGTATATAGTGACCGGAGGGGGGGTGAAGACTTTCTGGATACATTGTATATAATGACCGGGGGTGAAGACTTTCTGGATACATTGTATATAGTGGCTGGCGGGGTGAAGACTTTCTGGATACATTGTATATAGTGACCGGGGGTGAAGACTTTCTGGATACATTGTATATAGTGACCGGGGGTGAAGACTTTCTGGATACATTGTATATAGTGACCGGGGGTGAAGACTTTCTGGATACATTGTATATAGTGACCGGGGGTGAAGACTTTCTGGATACACTGTATATAGTGACCGGGGGGGGATGAAGACTTTCTGGATACATTGTATATAGTGACCGGGGGGGTGAAGACTTTCTGGATACATTGTATATAGTGACCGGGGGGGTGAAGACTTTCTGGATACATTGTATATAGTGACCGGGGGTGAAGACTTTCTGGATACATTGTATATAGTGACCGGGGGTGAAGACTTTCTGGATACATTGTATATAGTGACCGGGGGGGTGAAGACTTTCTGGATACATTGTATATAGTGACCGGGGGGGTGAAGACTTTCTGGATACATTGTATATAGTGACCGGGGGGGTGAAGACTTTCTGGATACATTGTATTATTCTGTATCATGGATTCATCTTATTATTGTCACATTTTCTTCAGCATTTCATGTCTCTCTGGTTTTAGCCGTGTTCATCCTGAGCTCACTGGTTCCTGAATAGAATGTTATAACTGCAGGGAAGACAGTACAGAAGAGAACGGGTATGGGGAGGGCACTGGTTTGTGCCCCCGACTCCTGACTGACAGTTTTTGTTGAATTCCACACCCTCTGCCCGCAAAGATCCTGTGCCAGCTGGGCAGTGGGTGCTGGGGGTGGTTATTGGGGTGTCTCAGTGTCTCTTGCCCCCTGGGCAGTGGGTGCTGGGGGGGTTATTGGGGGTGTCTCTGTGTCTCTTGCCTCCTGGGCAGTCGGTGCTGGGGGTGGTTATTGGGGTTGTCTCTTGTCCCCTGGGCAGTGGGTGCTGTGGCTGGTTATTGGGGGTGTCTCTTGCCCCCTGTGCTGTGGGTGCTGGGGGTGGTTATTGGCGGTGTCTCTTGCCCCCTGGGCAGTGGGTGCTGTGGCTGGTTATTGGGGGTGTCTCTTGCCCCCTGTGCTGTGGGTGCTGTGGGTGGTTATTGGGGGTGTCTCTTGCCCCCTGTGCTGTGGGTGCTGGGGGTGGTTATTGGGGGTGTCTCTTGCCCCCTGGGCAGTGGGTGCTGTGGGTGGTTATTGGGGGTGTCTCTTGCCCCCTGTGGTATAACCCCCGTCTTCTCCTGTGGGCACAGACTTGGTGATGGATCTGCCGCCTTCCTTATACATCTTCTGCTGGGAAGAACATAATCCCATTGTCTGTCTGGGGCGAGTGCTGCCCAGAAATCACCCGCGCGGCATCTGTATAGTCTCTGAGCACTGGGCAGAGAAGGACTCCGGTCTACACAGATATTTAAAGGAAAACTCCAGGTTCATTCCCCATATCAAGCATAACCTATCCCAGTATCATATCATTCCCCAAATCATTGCTATTTCTCCAGCTCTATCTGTATACTGCTGCTATCTCTATGGAGTGAGGATATATAGTAGTTATACACCACCCCCTCCAGCTCTATCTGTATACTGCTGCTATCTCTATGGAGTGAGGATATATGGTAGTTATACATCACCCCCTCCAGCTCTATTTGTATACTGCTGCTATCTCTATGGAGTGAGGATATATAGTAGTCATACACCTCCCCTCCAGCTCTATCTGTATACTGCTGCTGCTATCTCAGTGGAGTGAGGATATATAGTAGTTATACACCAACCCCTCCAGCTCTATCTGTATACCGCTGCTGCTATCTCTATGGAGTGAGGATATATAGTAGTTATACACCACCCCTCCAGCTCTATCTGTATACTGCTGCTGCTATCTCTATAGGATCAGGATATATAGTAGTTATACACCTCCCCTCCAGCTCCATCTGTATACTGCTGCTATCTCTATGGGATCAGGATATATAGTAGTTATACACCTCTCCTCCAGCTCTATCTGTATACTACTGATGCCTCTATTGGATCAGGATATATAGTAGTTATATACCTCCCCTCCAGCACTGTCTATATACTGCTGCTGCTGCTATCTCTATGGGATCAGGATATATAGTAGTTATACCCCCCTCCAGCTCTCTCTCTGTATACTGCTGTTGCCTCTATTGGATCAGGATATATAGTAATTATACACCTCCCCTCAAGCTCTATCTGTATACTGCTGCTATCTCTATTGGATCAAGATATATAGTAGTTATACACCTCCCCTCCAGCTCTATCTGTATACTGCTGCTATCTCTATTGGTTCAGGATATATAGTAGTTATACACCTCCCCTCCAGCTCTATCTGTATACTGCTGCTATCTCCATTGGATCAGGATATATAGTAGTTAGACATCTCCCCTCCTGCTCTATATGTATACTGCTGCTATCTCTATGGAGTGAGGATATATAGTAGTCATACACCTCCCCTCCAGCTCTATCTGTATACTGCTGCTGCTATCTCTATGGAGTGAGGATATATAGTAGTTATACACCACCCCCTCCAGCTCTATCTGTATACTGCTGCTGCTATCTCTATGGAGTGAGGATATATAGTAGTTATACACCACCCCCTCCAGCTCTATCTGTATACTGCTGCTGCTATCTCTATGGAGTGAGGATATATAGTAGTTATACACCTCCTCTCCAGCTCTATCTGTATACTGCTGCTATCTCCATTGGATCAGGATATATAGTAGTTATACACCTCCCCCTCCAGCTCTGTCTGTATACTGCTGCTATCTCTATGGGATCAGGATATATAGTAGTTATACACCTCCCCTCCAGCTCTATCTGTATACTGCTGCTATCTCTATTGGATCAGGATATATAGTAGTTATACACCTCTCCTCCAGCTCTATCTGTATACTGCTGCTATCTCTATGGGATCAGGATATATAGTAGTTATACATCTCCCCTCCAGCTCTATCTGTATACTGCTGCTATCTCTATGGGATCAGGATATATAGTAGTTATACATCTCCCCTCCAGCTCTATCTGTATACTGCTGCTATCTCTATTGGATCAGGATATATAGTAATTATACATCCTTCCCTGATCTGTGTTCATGTTGCATTTTTTTGTTTTTAAATGTGTCATTTTACCGTGATTGTACAATATTTAGGCAACAGAAACCCAGCAGCCTAATTAATGACCAGGTGTAGTGATCAGACTCCACACCCTCTCTCTGCAAATCCAGGGGATCCATGGGAAATGTATGCAGCAGAGAGAACAGGGTGATGGGGAGTATGATGAGTGATTCCGTACAGGCTGCTCTGTCCCCGCTCGCTGTGTCGTCGCGGTTCATGTTGCTCTTTCCGCGTTGCGGCCTCTCACGTGTTCATCAGAAATGAATGTGATGGTTTTTATCCAGATTCTTTTTGAGTCACTGAACCCGGAGTGTAAGGTCGGCAGAATTCACAGATACTGACCCAGATCTCAGGAGAAGTCCTGACAACATCTGTTCTGGGAGCGGAGGGTTAACACTTAGATACACAACACCGACAGGATCACACATGATGGGCTTAGATACACAACACTGACCGTATCACGTATGATGGGCTTAGATACACAACACTGACAGTATCACACATGATTGGCTTTGATACACAACACTGACCGTATCACGTATGATGGGCTTAGATACACAACACTGACAGTATCACACATGATTGGCTTAGATACACAACACTGACCGTATCACGTATGATGGGCTTAGATACACAGCACTGACAGTATCACACACGATGGGCTTATATACACAACACTGACCGTATCACCCATGATTGGCTTAGATACACAACACCGACAGTATCACACATGATGGGCTTAGATACACAACACCAACAGTATCACGTATGATGGGCTTAGATACACAACACTGACCGTATCACCCATGATGGGCTTAGATACACAACACAGACAGTATCACCCATGATGGGCTTAGATACACAACACCGACAGTATCACCCATGATGGGCTTAGATACACAACACTGACCATATCACATATGATGGTCTTATATACACAACACTGACAGTATCACACATGATGGGCTTATATACACAACACTGATAGTATCACACATGGTGGGCTTAGATACACAACACCAACAGTATCACATATGATGGGCTTAGATACACAACACTGACCATATCACATATGATGGGCTTAGATACACAACACTGACAGTATCACACATGATGGGCTTAGATACACAACACCAACAGTATCACATATGATGGGCTTATATACACAACACTGACAGTATCACACATGATGGGCTTAGATACACAACACCGACAGTATCACCCATGATGGGCTTAGATACACAACACTGACAGTATCACACATGATGGGCTTAGATACACAACACTGACCATATCACATATGATGGGCTTAGATACACAACACTGACCATATCACATATGATGGGCTTAGATACACAACACTGACAGTATCACACATGATGGGCTTAGATACACAACACCAACAGTATCACATATGATGGGCTTATATACACAACACTGACAGTATCACACATGATGGGCTTAGATACACAACACTGACAGTATCACACATGATGGGCTTAGATACACAACACTGACCATATCACATATGATGGGCTTAGATACACAACACTGACCATATCACATATGATGGGATGTCATGCACCTTTCCTGGACTCCTGAGTGATACGTCTGTCTGGTGATATACAGATTTATGATGGTGAAGTGCCACTTCATGACAAGACATTTCAGGAGTTTGGAAAAGCTGGGTCTTTATTGTATTGTACAATCTATATAACATATTGATGCATTGTGGTGACTGCAACATCATGAAATTATCCTCCACAATGCATTGTACCTGAATACACTGTACAGTGCAGCTCTGGAGGTGACTGGAGGATAAGACATGATGTAACAGCAGAATAGTGAGTGCAGCTCTGGAGGATAAGACATGATGTAACAGCAGAATAGTGAGTGCAGCTCTGGAGGATAAGACATGATGTAACAGCAGAATAGTGAGTGCAGCTCTGGAGGATAAGACACGATGTAACAGCAGAATAGTGAGTGCAGCTCTGGAGGTGACTGGAGGATAAGACATGATGTAACAGCAGAATAGTGAGTGCAGCTCTGGAGGTGACTGGAGGATAAGGCACGATGTAACAGCAGAATAGTAAGTGCAGCTCTGGAGGTGACTGGAGGATAAGACATGCTGTAACAGCAGAATAGTGAGTGCAACTCTGAAGGTGTCTGGAGGATAAGACATAATGTAACAGCAGAATAGTGAGTGCAGCTCTGGAGGATAAGACACAATGTAACAGCAGAATAGTGAGTGCAGCTCTGGAGGTGACTGGAGGATAAGACATGATGTAACAGCAGAATAGTGAGTGCAGCTCTGGAGGTGACTGGAGGATAAGACATAATGTAACAGCAGAATAGTGAGTGCAGCTCTGGAGGATAAGACACGATGTAACAGCAGAATAGTGAGTGCAGCTCTGGAGGATAAGACATGATGTAACAGCAGAATAGTGAGTGCAGCTCTGGAGGTGACTGGAGGATAAGACATGATGTAACAGCAGAATAGTGAGTGCAGCTCTGGAGGTGACTGGAGGATAAGACATGATGTAACAGCAGAATAGTGAGTGCAGCTCTGGAGATGAGTGTAAAGCATGAGATATGACATTAGAAATGATGTGAATATTAAATACAAATATCCAATAAGTCGTTTCTGGCCCTTTAATACCAAGGTGGGACAGATCAGCCCCAGGGGGCAATGAGAGGTTTAACTTTTGGGCCAGGGGCACGACCATAGGAGGTGCAGAGGTAGCAGTCATACCAAGGCCCTGTTACTGAGGGGCCCCAAGGTCCCATAAGAAGACACCAGTAGTGGCACATGGCAGACAGGGGCCCCGGTGCAGATTTTGCTTTGGGGTCCAGAAGTTAACCCTTTGTTTTGGGGTTGCACATTTCCCAACCAATATGACCGCTGGGGCAGAACCTGGGATGAGGACAGACTCCACACACTGGGGGGCAGATCGATAGGTGATCTATCCAAATCCGGCCCCAGGACACCTCCAGCCCCTCAGGACACCTCCAGCCCCCCAGGACACCTGCAGCCCCTGAGGATACCTCCAGCCCCCCAGGACACCTCCAGCCCCTCAGGACACCTCCAGCCCCTCAGGACACCTCCAGCCCCTCAGGACACCTCCAGCCCCCCAGGACACCTCCAGCCCCCCAGGACCCTCGCTCATATTCTAGGATATGCTGTTATATCCTATATATCTTGTATGTAATGGAGCAGACGCACAAATTAATTTACAAATCATTTAGTGGATTCCTTTATTTTGGTGACTGCACACGAGCCGGTCCAGAAGCCTCGTCCAGGGCGACGGCCGCCGCGGTCACAACACCAGCTGATCGCGCCTTCGTCAGGAAGTCATTCATTAGTGACACATGGAGGTGACGCCGCACCATCCGTCCTCCCTTAATCTGCAGGATGAGCCTGGAGCGCCACATTTCCCCGACAATTACCATGACGCTTGATTTCCTGACCTCCATAATCACTGCGCCACCGTAACCGTACAAATCACCATCTCCTGATGGGGGGTCATTATGGGGAAGACCCCTTTAAATGTCATTTAATTGAGGGGGGGGGGCGCTATTCTTTTATAAGGCTCCTGAGACCAGGATAAGGGATATTCTCACCTTACATCAATGTTTCCCAACCAAGGTGCCTCCAGCTGTTGCAAGACTACAACTCCCAGCCTGCCTGGAGAGCCAAAGTCTTAACACATTAATGGCATCACTGGATCTCTAAAATCTTTGTCTCGTCTCTGAGCTCTAACTCCGCCCCTTGAGTGATGTCATCACCTCTGACCAGCCCCTACAATTACACCACCAATCTCCCTGTCATACACACATATATATTTTTATTGGGACATTTAGGGAGAATGAGGTGTGGTTACAGGATGCTGCCATCTTGTGAACAATGCCAGAGGCAGAGGAGCGGACAGGGAATGAATGCAGCCTACATCACCATCTCTCTGATATATATATATATATATATATATATATATGTTACAGGGAAGACCCCTCAAAATGCCCTTGGGGGCCCTATTTTTTTCTATAACGCTCCTGTGCCGGCCGCTTTGGAGACCAGAATAAAGGTTATTCTGACACCAGTGTTTTCCAACCAGGGTGCCTCCAGCTGTTGCAAAAGTACATCTCCCAGCATGCCCGGACAGCCTTTGGCTGTCCGGGCATGCTGGGAGATGTACTTTTGCAACAGCTGGAGGCACCCTGGTTGGAAAAACACTGCCTTACACATTAATGGCATCACCGGATCTCCAGAACCCTTGTCTTTGAGCTCTAGCCCCGCCCTCTGAGTGATGTCATCACCTCTAACCAGCCTCTACAGCTACATCACCGTCTCCCTGTCACATACTCATTAACACATATTTCTTTATAGGGACAGTTAGGGAAGAACAACATTTGGTTATAGCATGCTGCCTTGTGCTGAGCAATGTCACAGGCAGAGGAGCGGACAGGGAATGAATACAGCCTACACCATCTCAAACCCACTCTCAAAAAATAGCTAAAATTTTACACTTTATTACAAAGTAATTCCAAAAGCCCTAGTACAAAAATATCTAGAAAAGCAATACAAAAGATTGGTAAAGTTACAACAATAAGGAACTCATCTCAAGAGATCCTTAAGGGGTCAATCCTACATACTCCCGACGCATTTCCCTGTATATATCACAAATAATTGCGGTTCATCAGGGGATTAGACAATGAGCGAGTGAAGATATCAAATTGTCTACACATAAGATTATTCCACCCTATAACATATCCTGCAACGTAGACTAAACTAAACTGCACGGTAGCAATAAATTCTGGAAAACACAAATTTAACATTTCACCTCGAGACACATTAAAGGGGTACTCCGGTGGAAAACTTTTTTTTTTTTTTTTTTTAAATCAACTGGTGCCAGAAAGTTAAACAGATTTGTAAATTACTTCTATAAAAAAAAATCTTAATCCTTCCAGTACTTATTAGTGGCTGTATACTACAGAGGAAATGCTTTTCTTTTTGGATTTCTCTGATGTCACGACCACAGTGCTCTCTGCTGACACCTCTGCTGTCCATTTTAGGAACTGTCCAGAGCAGCATATGTTTGCTATGGGGATTTTCTACTCTGGACAGTTCCTGACATGGACAGAGGTGTCAGCAGAGAGCACTGTGCTCGTGACAGAAGAGAAATCCAAAAAAAAAAAAAAAGCATTTCCTCTGTAGTATACAGCCACTAAGAAGTACTGGAAGGATTAAGATTTTTTTTAATAGAAGTAATTTACAAATCTGTTTAACTTTCTGGCACCAGTTGATTTAAAAAAATTTAAAGTTTTCCACCGGAGTACCCCTTTAAAACACAGGTATGGATCAGAAACTTAACCACCACCCGAACAGAGCTCAGGTTGTAAAGGTGTTCTGCTCTTGGACACCACATGTAATGCCAAAGGAATGATTTGTGTTTGGAAGCCTTTTTCTCTCTATCCCATTGTTTGCCATTCATGACATCATCACTTATGACATCATCACTTATGACATCATCATTGTCTCCCCTGAATGTTGTGGAGTCTACAGGGGTTCTCCTAGACTTTCACTTGATCCGAGGGTCCTGTATATCAGACGACATTTCCTGATCACCCTTTATGATGCAATCACTTATGACATCATACCTATGAACGCTATTTGTTCATTGCCTGTGATGTCATCAATGTTTCTACTGAACCTTCCAGAACCTTCGTCTACTTGTTACTAAATGTCCATTCTAGGAGATGTAACCGTCCCGGTTTTGTTACTTCTGCAGGCTTCCTGTCCTCATTCCTGCCACTTTTGATGATGTCATCAGTCATGACATCATTCCCTTAAAGGGGGACACCTAATGCCCTGGCCTTGATTGCTCATGTTAGCAGATGTAACAGTCAAGGTTGTGTTTCTTCAGCATGACTCTTGCTCTTTATCCCCCATTATGATGTCATCAGTTAAAGGGGTACTCCGGTGCTCCAGCGTTCTGAACATTTTGTGACATCACGGCTATGCCCTCTCATGACGTCATACCTTGCCCCCCTTTTATTCATGCCTATAGGAGGGGGTGTGTTGGACATGAATGATGTCATCTCTCATCACATCATTCCCTTAAAGGGGGACACCTAATACCCTGGCCTTAATTGCTGGCGTGACATCACCAGGGGGCATGGCCACGACGTCACGACCACTGCCGCAGGAACACGGTGTTTGTTTAGAAAGCCGGGTGCTTCCTGAATGCCCCAGCAACGAGACCCCCACAATCAGACATCTTATCCTCTATCCTTTGAATAGAGGATAAGATGTCTGGCAGCGGAGTACCCCTTTAAGACATCACACGTATGACATCATCTATCTCACGATGAATTATTTCTGGGTTGTTACTTAACCAGTGATTTGTGGAGTCAGGTATTAGTCCATAATGCACCTCACATCAGATGATGATTACTCTGCCCCTTGGTGCCCCCAAATGTGAAAGAAACCATAAGGTGATTTTAGTACTTACCTGCCGGACAGTAATGGACATGATTAGAAAGGATCTGTGGGGCTAAATGACTATGTTGTGAGATTACCATAACAATGCTGCTATCTTTTTGTGAAATGGCTATTTCCTGTTGCAGTTCCCTCCCTCCAACTACAAGTCCCAGCACTAGTACAACCTGACTAGTGATGTAATGTCTCGGGCCGCACTGCAACCTTTAAACAGTTTCAGGCAGATCTGAGATGTCAACACGGAGCCCGTAGTGTTGTATCATCCTATGGTCCACTGTTACATGTTCTATGGTCGGCTGTAGCTGCAAAGGATTCTGGGAAGGATGAGAGAGTCTGCGGTGAGTGGAAATGTTTTCGTCTGTGAGTGCTCGGGGTGGAGCCGTGTTCTGCTCCATAAGCCGGCGCCGGCGGCCATTACCGAGTTCTGGGCCATTACCTCTAATACATAAATGGGGTTTTCATCAAAAAATGTTTATTAGATCAGCGTGCGGCGGATCACGGCGTTTACTAATACCGTATTGTTCCTGCGCCGCACCCCCCTCCCCCCCGTCGCCTCAATTATACACCGTTCATTATTCAGGACCTCGGACCACTGACTTTATTCTAGGACCCTTTCTATGCCATGAGGACAGAAGTGATGGCTGTGTGAAGGACTATCCTACTAGACAGGACAGTCTTCTATGTGGGAACGCTGGGTGGGGGCTGCGGGGGTCGTGATGTCACCACCACATCCCTCATGATGTCACACCACGCCCCCTCAATGCAAGTCTATTGGAGGGGGCGTGGCGACTGCCACGCCCCCTCCCATAGACTTGCATTGAGGGGGGGTGTGGCCATGATGTCACGACCCTCACACCCAGCGTTTGGAACAAAATGTTCCCAACACTGGGGCAGTGGAGTGCCCCTTTAAGACTACGAGGTTGGGTCTTCCTTATAATGCATTATCTGATAATAATTCGGGATGGATCCTCTTTAACTCTGTTCTGGTGGTGCCTGTCTCTGATCTATACCTGTGTTTTAAAGAGGTACTCCGATGGAAAACGTTTTTTTTTTTCTTCTTCTTCTTCTTCTTCTTCTTCTTCTTCTTCTTCTTCTTCTTTATTAAATCAACTGTTGCCAGAAAGTTAAACAGATTTGTAAATTACTTCTATTAAAAAAAAAAATCTTAATCCTTCCAGTACTTATTAGCAGCTGTATACTACAGAGGAAATGCTTTTCTTTTTGGATTTCTCTTCTGTCACGACCACAGTGCTCTCTGCTGACATCTCTGTCCATTTTAAGAACTGTCCAGAGTAGGAGAAAATCCCCATAGCAAACATAGGCTGCTCTGGACAAGTTCCTAAAATGGACAGAGATGTCAGCAGAGAGCACTGTGCTCGTGACAGAAGAGAAATCCAAAATGAAAAGCATTTCCTCTTTAGTAAATCAACTGGTGCCAGAAAGTTAAACAGATTTGTAAATGACTTCTATTAAAAAAATCTTAATCCTTCCAGTACTTATCAGCTGTTGTATGATCCACAGGAAGTTCTTTTCTTTTTGAATTTCTTTTCTGTCTGACCACAGTGCTCTCTGCTGACAGCTCTGTCCATGAGCAGGAGGAAATCCCTATAGCAAACCTATCCTGCTCTGGACAGTTCCTGACATGGACAGAGGTGTCAGCAGTAGTGCTGGGCGGTATGACCAAAAATGCATATCACGGTATTTATGGCGTTTCCACGGTATTTAACGGTATTCCAGGCTTTTAGCGCTTGCACAGGGAGGTGACAGCTTCCCGGCGGCTCACATCTGATTCATTTAAAGCGCCAGCGTCCCGCAAGTCATTCATTTCAAGCGCCACCGCAACTCATCTGAAGGTGATAATTAATTCATTCGAGGGGGGGGGGGGGGGAGGGGCCCGACCGATACTGCAGGAAAAAATTTCGGTATGAACGGATAAACCCATACCGCCCAGCCCTAGTCAGCAGAGAGCACTGTGGTCGCACAGAAAATAAATTCAAAAAGAAAAGAACTTCCTGTGAAGCATACTGCTGCTGATAAGTACTGGAAGGATTAAGATTTTTAAATAGAAGACATTTATACATCTGTCTAACTTTCTGGCACCATTTGATAAAAAAAAAAAAAATAACATTTCCACCAGAGTACCCCTTTAAAGTCCAAAGAACATGTCTCTCCTATTTTATCTCCTTGGGGTGTCTGATAGATTTTTCTTGTCTTGGTCTCAGGAGACTGTGATAGATCTCATTGGATTATCTAGAAAGTTTTAGGACTTACTGGAATCTTCAGGAGTCCTTTTTTTCTTTTAGGCGTCTTCAGTTCAGGGGATGGCCCTCTCTTACAATGTCTCGTACAATGTGATATCCGATAGATCTCTTCCATATTGAGATGTCTCTCCAGGAGCCCACGTCCTTATTGTCGATAACACAATAGACGACAGTGCACTGTGTATAGTAGATAACACAATAGAGGACAGAGCATTGTGTATTGTTGATAACACAATAGAGGACAGACCACTGTGTATAGTAGATAACACAATAGAGGATAGTGCATTGTATATAGTAGATAACACAATAAAGGATAGACCACTGTGTATAGTAGATAACACAATAGAGGATAGTGCACTGTGTATAGTAGATAACACAATAGAGGACAGTGCACTGTGTATAGTAGATAACACAATAGAGGACAGAGCATTGTGTATTGTTGATAACACAATAGAGGACAGACCACTGTGTTTAGTAGATAACACAATAGAGGATAGTGCATTGTATATAGTAGATAACACAATAAAGGATAGACCACTGTGTATAGTAGATAACACAATAGAGGATAGTGCACTGTGTATTGTTGATAACACAATAGAGGACAGATCACTGTGTTTAGTAGAATCCTGCGCTGTCCTTTTTTAGAACCCATCAGTATAGGAGACACCGAGGCTATGGGGGCCAGACCCGAGGCTACAGCCCCCATAGCCCCCCCAGCGATGCCACTGACAGACAGATCCTATTATGTCCAATGAATTGTTCTGTACACTCTGCCTATCAATGTGAAGTCTCATCCTTCCGTCTGATGTCTCCTTCTGTTCCCCACTTGACTTTTCCGTCTCATGGTTGGTTCTCCAGACTGACAAGTGTCATGTCTCTCATTCCATCAATGACATTTTCTGAACTCTGGAGACGACTGAGGACTCTGGATTATAAATTGTCACAGGATGAGGTCAAGCGTTCCGTCTGTGACACCAGAGCGGGCTGTGAGATGTTATCAGACCTGACAGAACAAATGTCTCCTGAATGAACCCAGGATGTCTGCAGGGTAGAACCGGCCCAATATGGGGACATGTATGGGAACAATACTTGGGCCAACATCTGCAACATCCATAATTATGAGACCTTCACGGAAAGGATAAAGAACCCGAAATTATATGTCAACAACGTATCTTCTGAATGTTATTTATCGGCTGAAAACTGACCTGAAATAGTTAATAGACGAAAAATCAAAAAACAGATTGTAGGAACAACAGCAAAGATCAGCAGATCAGGATTGACTGTGGCCTCATTTATACAAGTAGGACACTGGGAAATACCGATATATGGCAGCCAGACAAGACATGTACCGCATCCAGAACACAGCAATACCAATCGTAGAGGCAGTATTATAGTAGTTATATTCTTGTATATAGGAGCAGTATTATAGTAGTTATATTCTTGTGTATAGGAGCAGTATTATAGTAGTTATATTCTTGTATATAGGAGGCAGTATTATAGTAGTTATATTCTTGTATATAGGAGCAGTATTATAGTAGATATATTCTTGTATATAGGAGCAGTATTATAGTAGTTATATTCTTGTATATAGGAGCAGTATTATAGTAGATATATTCTTGTATATAGGAGCAGTATTATAGTAGTTATATTCTTGCATATAGGAGCAGTATTATAGTAGTTATATTCTTGTATATAGGAGGCAGTATTATAGTAGTTATATTCTTGTATATAGGAGCAGTATTATAGTAGTTATATTCTTGTATATAGGAGCAGTATTATAGTATTATATTCTTGTATATAGGAGCAGTATTATAGTAGTTATATTCTTGTATATAGAAGCAGTATTATAGTAGTTATATTCTTGTATATAGGAGCAGTATTATAGTAGTTATATTCTTGTATATAGGAGCAGTATTATAGTAGTTATATTCTTGTATATAGGAGCAGTATTATAGTAGTTATATTCTTGTATATAGGAGCAGTATTATAGTAGTTATATTCTTGTATATAGGGGCAGTATTATAGTAGTTATATTCTTGTATATAGGAGCAGTATTATAGTAGTTATATTCTTGTATATATAGGAGCAGTATTATAGTAGTTATATTCTTGTATATAGGAGCAGTATTATAGTAGTTATATTCTTGTATATAGGAGCAGTATTATAGTAGTTGTATTCTTGTATATATAGGAGCAGTATTATAGTAGTTATATTCTTGTATATAGGAGCAGTATTATAGTAGTTATATTCTTGTATATAGGAGCAGTATTATAGTAGTTATATTCTTGTATATAGGAGCAGTATTATAATAGTTATATTCTTGTATAGAGGAGCAGTATTATAGTAGTTATATTCTTGTATAGAGGAGCAGTATTATAGTAGTTATATTCTTGTATATAGGAAGCAGTATTATAGTGGTTATATTCTTGTATATAGGGCAGTATTATAATAGTTATATTCTTGTACATATTAGGCAGTATTATAATAGTTATATTCTTGTACATATTAGGCAGTATTATAGTAGTTATATTCTTGTATATAGGAGCAGTATTATAGTAGTTATATTCTTGTATATAGGAGCAGTATTATAGTAGTTATATTCTTGTATATAGGAGCAGTATTATAGTAGTTATATTCTTGTATATAGGAGCAGTATTATAGTAGTTATATTCTTGTATATATAGGAGCAGTATTATAGTAGTTATATTCTTGTATATAGGAGCAGTATTATAGTAGTTATATTCTTGTATATAGGAGCAGTATTATAGTAGTTATATTCTTGTATATAGGAGCAGTATTATAGTAGTTGTATTCTTGTATATATAGGAGCAGTATTATAGTAGTTATATTCTTGTATATAGGAGCAGTATTATAGTAGTTATATTCTTGTATATAGGAGCAGTATTATAGTAGTTATATTCTTGTATATAGGAGCAGTATTATAGTAGTTATATTCTTGTATATAGGAGCAGTATTATAGCAGTTATATTCTTGTATATAGGAGCAGTATTATAGTAGTTATATTCTTGTATATAGGAGCAGTATTATAGTAGTTATATTCTTGTATATAGGAGCAGTATTATAGTAGTTATATTCTTGTATATAGGGGGCAGTATTATAGTAGTTATATTCTTGTATATAGGGGCAGTATTATAGTAGTTATATTCTTGTATATAGGGGCAGTATTATAGTAGTTATATTCTTGTATATAGGAGCAGTATTATAGTAGTTATATTCTTGTATATAGGGGCAGTATTATAGTAGTTATATTCTTGTATATAGGAGCAGTATTATAGTAGTTATATTCTTGTATATAGGGGCAGTATTATAGTAGTTATATTCTTGTATATAGGAGCAGTATTATAGTAGTTATATTCTTGTATATAGGAGCAGTATTATAGTAGTTATATTCTTGTATATAGGGGCAGTATTATAGTAGTTATATTCTTGTATATAGGAGCAGTATTATAGTAGTTATATTCTTGTATATAGGGGCAGTATTATAGTAGTTATATTGTTGTATATATGAGCAGTATTATAGTAGTTATATTCTTGTATATAGGAGCAGTATTATAGTAGTTATATTTTTGTATATAGGAGCAGTATTATAGTAGTTATATTCTTGTATATAGGAGCAGTATTATAGTAGTTATATTCTTGTGTATAGGAGCAGTATTATAGTAGTTATATTCTTGTATATAGGAGGCAGTATTATAGTAGTTATATTCTTGTATATAGGAGCAGTATTATAGTAGTTATATTCTTGTATATAGGAGCAGTATTATAGTAGTTATATTCTTGTATATAGGCGGCAGTATTATAGTAGTTATATTCTTGTATATAGGAGCAGTATTATAGTAGTTATATTCTTGTATATATAGGAGCAGTATTATAGTAGTTATATTCTTGTATATAAGAGGCAGTATTATAGTAGTTATATTCTTGTATATAGGAGCAGTATTATAGTAGTTATATTCTTGTATATAGGAGCAGTATTATAGTAGTTATATTCTTGTATATAGGAGCAGTATTATAGTAGTTATATTCTTGTATATAGGCGGCAGTATTATAGTAGTTATATTCTTGTATATAGGGGGCAGTATTATAGTAGTTATATTCTTGTATATATAGGAGCAGTATTATAGTAGTTATATTCTTGTATATAGGCGGCAGTATTATAGTAGTTATATTCTTGTATATAGGGGGCAGTATTATAGTAGTTATATTCTTGTATATAGGAGCAGTATTATAGTAGATATATTCTTGTATATAGGGGGCAGTATTATAGTAGTTATATTCTTGTATATAGGAGCAGTATTATAGTAGTTATATTCTTGTATATAGGAGCAGTATTATAGTAGTTATAGTCTTGTATATAGGGGGCAGTATTATAGTAGTTATATTCTTGTATATAGGGGCAGTATTATAGTAGTTATAGTCTTGTATATAGGGGGCAGTATTATAGTAGTTATATTCTTGTATATAGGAGCAGTATTATAGTAGTTATAGTCTTGTATATAGGGGGCAGTATTATAGTAGTTATATTCTTGTATATAGGGGCAGTATTATAGTAGTTATAGTCTTGTATATAGGGGGCAGTATTATAGTAGTTATATTCTTGTATATAGGGGCAGTATTATAGTAGTTATATTCTCGTCGGCTCTTGACTCGGCTCCAGGGCCACATTCCAGCTCACGGTGTTGCCCATCGGTCTCGTTCATACACAGGTTATAACATCCTGAGCAGCGGTCGTAGAGATAACAAGCGCCGCCGCTCACCACCAACCACATTTTATCGTAAAAAAATCCGCCTTTTCTGGTGTCTTTATTCCTGGACAGATTATTCTCCAAACACGAGCAGCTCGACAGGATTTCCTCAATTTGTTTGTAGGCAAAAGTCTCCGACAAAGGAGAAGAGAGAGGGAGGGGGGGGACGTGTGAGCCCCTGGGGATGTGCACGAAAAATACAGCCCTGATCCATCTCGGAGAACGTTCTGTGAAGACAAGGATAGTCGCTCCTCTCTGAGAATATTTATTTGTATCCATAGGAACGGATGCTGGGTGACTAGAGCTAATGGCTGCCATCGCCGTGCCCCTTAGGGTGGCGCCCCAGCTTGGCGCGCACCCAGATAGACACTCACAACTGTTCTCCCGCCGCTTCGGTGTCAGTCTTCACTGTCGTTCTAGCGTTATATTCATTACGTCTGTTCCTTAGAAAGTTGGGTCACAAACTGTATGGACAGAAAGGAGTATTTTTGGGGTGCGCTTGCGCAAAATTCATCCATAAGGTGCACGTTCTTTATAAGTAGGTTAATATTGTAGATCTATGGTAGTGTTTGGCATCTAGCGCGCCTCCAGCTGTTGCAAAAACTACAACTCCCAGCATGCTCGGACAGCCGTTGGCTGTCCGGGCATGCTGGGAGTTGTAGTTTTGCAACAGCTGGAGGCACACTGGTTGCCAAACCTTTATCTAAGGCTATGTTAAAAATGTGCCCGCAATTTGATTATTTTTTTTGTTTTTGCAGTTTTTTTTTGCTTATTATGGCTTAAAATGCGCCAAATTTTAAGCTGCGTGCACACAGCTTACGTAAATTTAAAAGTGTGGTTCGGGCCGGAGTGAAATGGCGCAAGATTTTTCGACAATTTTCATAATCTGTCGCATTTGATAAATCAGCGACCACTGGAAAAGTCAAAGCGAATGCGACTTGTGAAAAGATAACACAAGCGGCGTAAAGGCGAAAAGTGGCCCAAAAAATTGCGCAAATCTCTGTTTACCTAGAAATTTTGAAAATCAATCAATAAATTGCGGGAGCTGAAATAGCAGCCATATTGGCTCAACCCGACTCCCGCCTACCCCCCCCCCCCCATCCAATATGGAATCAGCAATTGAAATCCTATTGAAGTTTTTCCATCTTTCACACAGATGCATTTAAACTTCTACCCAGCTTTCCTTGGATCCTGCAGAACTGGATTCCAGAGAATTTTCTGGACTATAAAATGCCGGATTAGGCCAGATTCACACTAGAGGGATTTCCTGCGTATTTATTTATTTATTATTTAGTTATTTGTTTATTTTATTAATGTATTATTTCTTGTTTATTAATTATTTGTTTATTTATTTATTTTATTAATGTATTATTTCTTGTTTATTAATTATTTGTTTATTTATTTAGTTATTTATTTATTTTATTAATGTATTATTTCTTGTTTATTAATTATTTGTTTATTTATTTATTTTATTAATGTATTATTTCTTGTTCATTAATTATTTGTTTATTTATTTAGTTATTTATTTATTTTATTAATGTGTTATTTCTTGTTTATTAATTATTTGTTTATTTATTTAGTTATTTATTTATTTTATTAATGTATTATTTCTTGTTTATTCATTCTTTGGTTATTTAGTTGTTTATTTACTTTATTAATGTATTATTTCTTGTTTATTCATTATTTGTTTATTTATTATTTAGTTTATTTAGTTTATTTAGTTATTTATTTTATTAATGTATTATTTCTTGTTTATTAATTATTTGTTTATTATTTACTTTGTTTATTTAGTTTATTTGTTATTTATTAGTTTTTTTTTATTAACTTTTTAATATTTATTAATTATTTGTTTATTATTTATTTAGTCGTTGGCTGTCCGAGCATGCTGGGAGTCGTAGTTTTTTTTAACAGCACCCTGGTTGGTAAACACTGGTTTAGTGTGCGTTCGCTCTTGGGCAAAAATCTGCAACGAATCTGCAACACTCCCCCAGCGCTGTGTGAACATATACTAAGGCCAATGCTTTTTTTTTTATTTTGCGATTTTATTTTTTAAAAAAATTACACTTATTTTGGATTACTTAGATGACGGTAAAATGATGCAATTTTTTTTTTTGCTGACATTTTTTGCGGAGAGGCAGCAACAATTACGGTGTTTTACAGCCATTTAAGCAATTGTGCGCCATTTTTGCAGTAATATCAGAAAAAAAACGTATTCGCCTTAGTATATGTTCACACGGAGCTGGTAGAATGTTGCAGATTTTCACCAATTCACGTCAAATTCTCGAACCAATCTGCGTCGTTTCCTTCTGGTGTGAACAGGACGCTGCAGAGCCTCTTGGCAGGCGGCGCCGGTGACAATCTGCAGCGTTCCTCGCTCTCTCTCCGGTGAATGACATAATCGCCGCTCTCATCTTCTCTCAGTTCCTTCTCTATAAATGTTACATATTTCCTCCTCACATCTATAAATTGCAGCACGTGGTACCGTTTTCTCAAAATAGCGTGATGAACCCGACACCGCCGCCGCCGCTGGTAATTATAATCTCTAGGCGTCTTTATGACTCACGGGATTATTGGCGGTATTATTAGTCCTGATGTTACGAGCGCACCGTGGGGGCTCCTGGATCTGCCTAAAAATGGTGCAGACCGTCCGTCACTGAATATGGTGTCACCGGATGGCGCCATTTTTTTCCCTCTTAAGTAGCCGCCATAACTGGTTGTACCTAGAGGGCAGACGGGGACAATACTGCAACATTGTTTCCATCTACTCTATGGATAAGGAACGTTACCGACCCCCCCCCCCCCCCCCCCCATCACCCATGTGGTAATATTTGTGCCCCCTTCAGGTCAGCCGCTGCAATTGCAGCCAAACGCTTTGTTTGATTTGCGCTTTGTGGACTTTTTCCGGTCGTGTTTTATCGACATGAATTGTGCATTTCAGATCTTGATCAGTTTGTACAAACACTTCATGTATCATCTTGGAGGTTGGATGCAGGTTTGTACTTGTGTTTCCTAACCTGCTGTAGAACTACAACTCCCAGCATGACCTGACAGCCTTAGGCTGCTTTCACACTATAAAATGTATCCGTTTTAAAGATCAGTTAGAAGTTCCGTTATAAAAAAAAAACTGAAAATCGTCGGTTAGAAAATCCCATTATAGTCTATGGGATTTCTACATTATCCGTATTAACCCATTATAGCCCGATATTAATAACAGCCATTATTTTATGATGGAAGATAGTAACAGGAGAAATAGTGCGTGCACCCGTCACAAAATAACCTCCGTTATTAATATCGGGCTATAACGGGTTTAATATGGATAATGTAAAAATCCCATAGATTATAATGGGATTTTCTAATGCCCGATTTTCAGTTTTTTTTTATAACAGAGACATTTTATAGTGTGAAAGCAGCCTTATTGACTATGTCAGTGTTCCCCAGCCTGTGGCCCCCGAGATGTTGCAAAACTACAACTCCCAGCATGACCTGACAGCCTTAGATTGACTATGTCAGTGTTCCCCCATCTGACGCTCTCCAGCTGTAGCAGGACTACAACTCCCAGCATGACCTGACAGCCTTAGATTGACGATGTCAGTGTTCCCCATCTGTAGCTCTCCAGCTGTAGAACTACAACTCCCAGCATGACCTGACAGCCTTATAATGACTATGTCAGTGTTCCCCATCTGACGCTCTCCATCTGTAGCAGAACTACAACTCCCAGCATGACCTGACAGCCTTAGATTGATGATGTCAGTGCTCCCCATCTGTAGCTCTCCAGCTGTAGAACTACAACTCCCAGCATGCCCTGACAGGCTTATATTGACTATCTCAGTGTTCCCCAGCCTGTGGCCCCCCAGATGTTGCAAAACTACAACTCCCAGCATGACCTGACAGCCTTATATTGACTATGTCAGTGTTCCCCATCTGACGCTCTCCAGCTGTAGAACTACAACTCCCAGAATGACCTGACAGGCTTTGACTAAGGTATCTCAGTGTTCCCCAGCCTGTGGCCCACAAGATGTTGCAGAACTACAACTCCCAGCATGACCTGACAGGCTTTGACTAATGTATCTCAGTGTTCCCCAGCCTGTGGCCCCCAGATGTTGCAAAACTACAACTCCCAGCATGACCGGACAGCCTTATATTGACTATGTCAGTGTTCCCCATCTGACGCTCTCCAGCTGTAGAACTACAACTCCCAGTATGACCTGACAGCCTTATATTGACTATGTCAGTGTTCCCCATTTGACGCTCTCCATCTGTAGCAGAACTACAACTCCCAGCATGACCTGACAACCTTAGATTGACGATGTCAGTGTTCCCCATCTGTAGCTCTCCAGCTGTAGAACTACAACTCCCAGAATAACCTGACAGGCTTATATTGACTATGTCAGTGTTCCCAATCTGACGCTCTCCATCTGTAGCAGAACTACAACTCCCAGCATGTCCTGACAGCCTTAGATTGACTATGTCAGTGTTCCCCATCTGACGCTCTCCAGCTGTAGAACTACAACTCCCAGCATGAACTGACAGCCTTATATTGACTATGTCAGTGTTCCCCATCTGTGGCCCTCCAGCTGTAGAACTACAACTCCCAGAATGACCTGACTGGCTTTGACTAAGGTATCTCCGTGTTCCCCAGCCTGTGGCCCTCCAGCTGTAGCAGAACTACAACTCCCAGCATGACCTGACAGCCTTATATTGACTATGTCAGTGTTCCCCATCTGACGCTCTCCAGCTGTAGCAGAACTACAACTCCCAGCATGACCTGACAGCCTTATATTGACTATGTCAGTGTTCCCCATCTGACGCTCTCGAGCTGTGGCAGAACTACAACTCCCAGCATGACCGGACAGCCTTATATTGACTATGTCAGTGTTCCCCATCTGACGCTCTCGAGCTGTGGCAGAACTACAACTCCCAGCATGACCTGACAGGCTTTGGCTAAGGTATCTCAGTGTTCCCCAAACTGTGTCTCTACTGCAGTTGCAAAACTACAACTCCCAGCATGACCTGACAGGCTTTGGCTAAGGTATCTCAGTGTTCCCCAAACTGTGTCTCTACTGCAGTTGCAAAACTACAACTCCCAGCATGCCCTGACAGCCTTATATTGACTATGTCAGTGTTCCCCATCTGTGGCCCTCCAGCTGTAGAACAACAACTCCCAGAATGACCTGACTGGCTTTGACTAAGGTATCTCCGTGTTCCCCAGCCTGTGGCCCTCCAGCTGTAGCAGAACTACAACTCCCAGCATGACCTGACAGCCTTATATTGACTATGTCAGTGTTCCCCATCTGACGCTCTCCAGCTGTGGCAGAACTACAACTCCCAGCATGACCGGACAGCCTTATATTGACTATGTCAGTGTTCCCCATCTGACGCTCTCGAGCTGTGGCAGAACTACAACTCCCAGCATGACCTGACAGGCTTTGGCTAAGGTATCTCAGTGTTTCCCAAACTGTGTCTCTACTGCAGTTGCAAAACTACAACTCCCAGCATGACCTGACAGGCTTTGGCTAAGGTATCTCAGTGTTCCCCAAACTGTGTCTCTATTGCAGTTGCAAAACTACAACTCCCAGCATGATCTGACTGCCTTCGGCTGTCAGGTCATGCTGGGAGTTGTAGTTTTGCAACATCTGGGGTCTGATCACAGGCTGTATCTGGGGTCGGATGATCCTGATTGATCCTGATATCTCATTCTGCGGGAGATAATGTATGGAGCGCTGGGCGCAGGTGGCAGGAGGTGCGGGCGCAGCTGGTGACTCTGGGCAGAGCTGAGAGTTCTAATAATCTGATAAATAACAGGTCACTGCCTCCTACATGTCGCAACACTCCTCTGCCGAAACCCTCCATGTCAGGAACTGTCCAGAGCAGGAGAGGTTTTCTATGGACTCTGGACAGTTCCTGACATGGACAGAGGTGTCAACAGAGAGCACTGTGGTCAGAGCTACACAAGAAATTCAAAAAGAAAAGAACTTCCTGTGGAGCTTACAGCAGCTGATAAGTACTGGAAGGATTAAGATTTTTGAATAGAAGTAATTTACAAATCTATTAAACTTTTTGGCACCAGTTGATTTAAAAAAAAATAAAATAAAATCTAAGCCCCTCCCTGCCTTAAAATAATTTTTTTTGCTAACTTAGAAATGGCTTTTTGCCTACCTGGTAGTGTGCTCGCTCTTCAGGCGCTATGTCACTGATGCCTGCTGGGGGCCGACTTCCGCCCTGACTTCAACTATGCTGCACTTCCTTCAGGAGCGCGCATAGATGAGCGGCTAATAGCGCGGTAGGTTGGTCCTCTAGGGTCTCCTCCCTGTTTAGCAGTGCATGTGTTATCCAGGGAGGAGGAGTATAGGGGAAAAATTCAAACCCGTGAAAAAATTGGACCGCCCCTCCCCTTCGCTCTCCGAAGTTTGCCGAAGCTAGAGCGGGGAGGAGCAAGTTTCGGAGAGCGAAGGGGAGGGGCGGTCCGATTTTTTCTCGGGTTTGAATTTTTCACCTCACACCAGACCTGCCGTGCTATTCTACACCGCCGAGACCCGGGACCGAAAAGAAATATATGCCGGGCAGCGGGGCCGGCGCGTGAGGCCAGGCAGCCAATCCGCGCCGCCCCGACGTTCAGAGCGCTTGCTGCCACCTGTCTGATTGACAGGCAGGGAGCGAGCGCTGGCTGGCTGAATTCGGATTGAATGACTATGTCAGTGTTCCCCATCTGTGGCCCTCTAGCTGTAGCAGAACTACAACTCCCAGCATGACCTGACAGCCTTAGATTGGCGATGTCAGTGTTCCCCATCTGACGCTCTCCAGCTGTAGCAGAACTACAACTCCCAGCATGACCTGACAGCCTTAGATTGACTATGTCAGTGTTCCCCATCTGACGCTCTCCAGCTGTAGCAGAACTACAACTCCCAGCATGACCTGACAGCCTTAGATTGGCGATGTCAGTGTTCCCCATCTGACGCTCTCCAGCTGTGGCAGAACTACAACTCCCAGCATGACCTGACAGCCTTATATTGACTATGTCAGTGTTCCCCATCTGTGGCCCTCCAGCTGTAGCAGAACTACAACTCCCAGCATGACCTGACAGCCTTATATTGACTATGTCAGTGTTCCCCATCTGACGCTCTCCAGCTGTAGAACTACAACTCCCAGCATGAACTGACAGCCTT
This sequence comes from Hyla sarda, assembly GCF_029499605.1. NCBI lineage: Eukaryota > Metazoa > Chordata > Amphibia > Anura > Hylidae > Hyla > Hyla sarda. The sequence continues at coordinate 5,558,082 of NC_079190.1, forward strand.
ATATTGACTATGTCAGTGTTCCCCATCTGTGGCCCTCCAGCTGTAGAACTACAACTCCCAGAATGACCTGACTGGCTTTGACTAAGGTATCTCAGTGTTCCCCAGCCTGTGGCCCTCCAGCTGTAGCAGAACTACAACTCCCAGCATGACCTGACAGCCTTATATTGACTATGTCAGTGTTCCCCATCTGATGCTCTCCAGCTTTAGCAGAACTACAACTCCCAGCATGCCCTGACAGCCTTATATTGACTATGTCAGTGTTCCCCATCTGACGCTCTCCAGCTGTGGCAGAACTACAACTCCCAGCATGACCTGACAGCCTTATATTGACTATGTCAGTGTTCCCCATCTGACGCTCTCCAGCTTTAGCAGAACTACAACTCCCAGCATGACCTGACAGCCTTATATTGACTATGTCAGTGTTCCCCATCTGACGCTCTCCAGCTGTGGCAGAACTACAACTCCCAGCATGACCTGACAGGCTTTGGTTAAGGTATCTCAGTGTTCCCCAAACTGTGTCTCTACTGCAGTTGCAAAACTACAACTCCCAGCATGACCTGACAGCCTTATATTGACTATGTCAGTGTTCCCCATCTGTGGCCCTCCAGCTGTAGCAGAACTACAACTCCCAGCATGACCTGACAGCCTTAGATTGATTATGTCAGTGTTCCCCATCTGTGGCTCTCCAGCTGTAGAACTACAACTCCCAGCATGACCGGACAGCCTTATATTGACTGTCAGTGTTCCCCATCTGACGCTCTCCAGCTGTAGCAGAACTACAACTCCCAGAATGACCTGACTGGCTTTGACTAAGGTATCTCAGTGTTCCCCAGCCTGTGGCCCCCCAGATGTTGCAGAACAACAACTCCCAGCATGACCTGACAGCCTTAGATTGACTATGTCAGTGTTCCCCATTTGACGCTCTCCAGCTTTAGCAGAACTACAACTCCCAACATGACCTGACAGCCTTATATTGACTATCTCAGTGTTCCCCATCTGACGCTCTCCAGCTGTAGCAGAACTACAACTCCCAGCATGACCTGACAGGCTTTGACTAAGGTATCTCAGTGTTCCCCAGCCTGTGGCCCCCCAGATGTTGCAAAACTACAACTCCCAGCATGCCCTGACAGCCTTATATTGACTATGTCAGTGTTCCCCATCTGTGGCCCTCCAGCTGTAGAACTACAACTCCCAATATGACCTGACAGCCTTACATTGACCATCTCAGTGTTCCCCATCTGACGCTCTCCAGCTTTAGCAGAACTACAACTCCCAGCATGACCTGACAGGCTTTGGCTAAGGTATCTCAGTGTTCCCCAAACTGTGTCTCTACTGCAGTTGCAAAACTACAACTCCCAGCATGACCTGACAGCCTTTGGCTGTCAGGTCATGCTGGGAGTTGTAGTTTTGCAACATCTGGGGTCTGATCACAGGCTGTATCTGGGGTCGGATGATCCTGATTGATCCTGATATCTCATTCTGCGGGAGATAATGTATGGAGCGCTGGGCGCAGGTGGCAGGAGGTGCGGGCGCAGCTGGTGACTCTGGGCAGAGCTGAGAGTTCTAATAATCTGATAAATAACAGGTCACTGCCTCCTACATGGTCCCAACACTCCTCTGCCGAAACCCTCCATGTCAGGAACTGTCCAGAGCAGGAGAGGTTTTCTATGGACTCTGGACAGTTCCTGACATGGACAGAGGTGTCAACAGAGAGCACTGTGGTCAGAGCTACACAAGAAATTCAAAAAGAAAAGAACTTCCTGTGGAGCTTACAGCAGCTGATAAGTACTGGAAGGATTAAGATTTTTGAATAGAAGTAATTTACAAATCTATTAAACTTTTTGGCACCAGTTGATTTAAAAAAAAAATAAAATAAAATCTAAGCCCCTCCCTGCCTTAAAATAATTTTTTTTGCTAACTTAGAAATGGCTTTTTGCCTACCTGGTAGTGTGCTCGCTCTTCAGGCGCTATGTCACTGATGCCTGCTGGGGGCCGACTTCCGCCCTGACTTCAACTATGCTGCACTTCCTTCGGGAGCGCGCATAGATGAGCGGCTAATAGCGCGGCAGGTTGGTCCTCTAGGGTCTCCTCCCTGTTTAGCAGTGCATGTGTTATCCAGGGAGGAGGAGTATAGGTGAAAAATTCAAACCCGTGAAAAAATTGGACCGCCCCTCCCCTTCACTCTCCGAAGTTTGCCGAAGCTAGAGCGGGGAGGAGCAAGTTTCGGAGAGCGAAGGGGATGGGCGGTCCGATTTTTTCTCGGGTTTGAATTTTTCACCTCACACCAGACCTGCCGTGCTATTCTACACCGCCGAGACCCGGGACCGAAAAGAAATATATGCCGGGCAGCGGGGCCGGCGCGCGAGGCCAGGCAGCCAATCCGCGCCACCCCGACATTCAGAACGCTTGCTGCCACCTGTCTGATTGACAGGCAGGGAGCGAGCGCTGGCTGGCTGAATTCGGACTGAATGACTATGTCAGTGTTCCCCATCTGTGGCCCTCTAGCTGTAGCAGAACTACAACTCCCAGCATGACCTGACAGCCTTATATTGACTATGTCAGTGTTCCCCATCTGACGCTCTCCATCTGTAGCAGAACTACAACTCCCAGCATGACCTGACAGCTTTATATTGACTATGTCAGTGTTCCCCATCTGACGCTCTCCAGCTGTGGCAGAACTACAACTCCCAGAATGACCTGACTGGCTTTGACTAAGGTATCACAGTGTTCCCCAGCCTGTGGCCCCCCAGATGTTGCAGAACTACAACTCCCAGCATGACCTGACAGCCTTAGATTGACTATGTCAGTGTTCCCCATCTGTGGCCCTCCAGCTGTAGAACTACAACTCCCAGCATGACCTGACAGCCTTATATTGACTATCTCAGTGTTCCCCATCTGTGGCCCTCCAGCTGTAGAACTACAACTCCCAGCATGACCTGACAGCCTTATATTGACTATGTCAGTGTTCCCCATCTGACGCTCTCCAGCTTTAGCCGAACTACAACTCCCAGCATGACCTGACAGCCTTATATTGACTATGTCAGTGTTCCCCATCTGACGCTCTCCAGCTGTGGCAGAACTACAACTCCCAGCATGACCTGACAGGCTTTGATTAAGGTATCTCAGTGTTCCCCAAACTGTGTCTCTACTGCAGTTGCAAAACTACAACTCCCAGCATGACCTGACAGCCTTATATTGACTATGTCAGTGTTCCCCATCTGTGGCCCTCCAGCTGTAGCAGAACTACAACTCCCAGCATGACCTGACAGCCTTAGATTGATTATGTCAGTGTTCCCCATCTGTGGCTCTCCAGCTGTAGAACTACAACTCCCAGCATGACCGGACAGCCTTATATTGACTGTCAGTGTTCCCCATCTGACGCTCTCCAGCTGTAGCAGAACTACAACTCCCAGAATGACCTGACTGGCTTTGACTAAGGTATCTCAGTGTTCCCCAGCCTGTGGCCCCCCAGATGTTGCAGAACAACAACTCCCAGCATGACCTGACAGCCTTAGATTGACTATGTCAGTGTTCCCCATTTGACGCTCTCCAGCTTTAGCAGAACTACAACTCCCAACATGACCTGACAGCCTTATATTGACTATCTCAGTGTTCCCCATCTGACGCTCTCCAGCTGTAGCAGAACTACAACTCCCAGCATGACCTGACAGGCTTTGACTAAGGTATCTCAGTGTTCCCCAGCCTGTGGCCCCCCAGATGTTGCAAAACTACAACTCCCAGCATGCCCTGACAGCCTTATATTGACTATCTCAGTGTTCCCCATCTGTGGCCCTCCAGCTGTAGAACTACAACTCCCAGCATGACCTGACAGCCTTATATTGACTATGTCAGTGTTCCCCATCTGACGCTCTCCATCTGTAGCAGAACTACAACTCCCAGCATGACCTGACAGCCTTATATTGACTATGTCAGTGTTCCCCATCTGACGCTCTCCAGCTTTAGCCGAACTACAACTCCCAGCATGACCTGACAGCCTTATATTGACTATGTCAGTGTTCCCCATCTGACGCTCTCCAGCTGTGGCAGAACTACAACTCCCAGCATGACCTGACAGGCTTTGATTAAGGTATCTCAGTGTTCCCCAAACTGTGTCTCTACTGCAGTTGCAAAACTACAACTCCCAGCATGACCTGACAGCCTTATATTGACTATGTCAGTGTTCCCCATCTGTGGCCCTCCAGCTGTAGCAGAACTACAACTCCCAGCATGACCTGACAGCCTTAGATTGATTATGTCAGTGTTCCCCATCTGTGGCTCTCCAGCTGTAGAACTACAACTCCCAGCATGACCGGACAGCCTTATATTGACTGTCAGTGTTCCCCATCTGACGCTCTCCAGCTGTAGCAGAACTACAACTCCCAGAATGACCTGACTGGCTTTGACTAAGGTATCTCAGTGTTCCCCAGCCTGTGGCCCCCCAGATGTTGCAGAACAACAACTCCCAGCATGACCTGACAGCCTTAGATTGACTATGTCAGTGTTCCCCATTTGACGCTCTCCAGCTTTAGCAGAACTACAACTCCCAACATGACCTGACAGCCTTATATTGACTATCTCAGTGTTCCCCATCTGACGCTCTCCAGCTGTAGCAGAACTACAACTCCCAGCATGACCTGACAGGCTTTGACTAAGGTATCTCAGTGTTCCCCAGCCTGTGGCCCCCCAGATGTTGCAAAACTACAACTCCCAGCATGCCCTGACAGCCTTATATTGACTATGTCAGTGTTCCCCATCTGTGGCCCTCCAGCTGTAGAACTACAACTCCCAATATGACCTGACAGCCTTACATTGACCATCTCAGTGTTCCCCATCTGACGCTCTCCAGCTTTAGCAGAACTACAACTCCCAGCATGACCTGACAGGCTTTGGCTAAGGTATCTCAGTGTTCCCCAAACTGTGTCTCTATTGCAGTTGCAAAACTACAACTCCCAGCATGATCTGACTGCCTTCGGCTGTCAGGTCATGCTGGGAGTTGTAGTTTTGCAACATCTGGGGTCTGATCACAGGCTGTATCTGGTGCCGGATGCTGATTGATCCTGATATCTCATTCTGCGGGAGATAATGTATGGAGCGCTGGGCGCAGGTGGCAGGAGGTGCGGGCGCAGCTGGTGACTCTGGGCAGAGCTGAGAGTTCTAATAATCTGATAAATAACAGGTCACTGCCTCCTACATGTCGCAACACTCCTCTGCCGAAACCCTCCATGTCAGGAACTGTCCAGAGCAGGAGAGGTTTTCTATGGACTCTGGACAGTTCCTGACATGGACAGAGGTGTCAGCAGAGAGCAGTGTGGTCAGACTGAGAAGAGCTACACAAGAAATTCAAAAAGAAAATAACTTCCTGTGGAGCTTACAGCAGCTGATAAGTACTGGAAGGATTAAGATTTTTGAATAGAAGTAATTTACAGATCTATTAAACTTTCTGGCACCAGTTGATTTAAAAAATCTAAGCCCCTCCCTGCCTTTAAATTTTTTTTTTTTTTTGCTAACTTAGAAATGGCTTTTTGCCTACCTGGTAGTGTGCTCGCTCTCCAGGCGCTATGTCACTGATGCCTGCTGGGGGCCGACTTCCACCCTGACTTCAACTATGCTGCACTTCCTTCGGGAGCGGGCATAGATGAGCGGCTAATAGCGCGGCCGGTTGCTTCTCCAAACCCGTGAAAAAATTGGACCGCCCCTCCCCTTCGCTCTCCGAAGTTTGTCGAAGCTAGAGCGGGGAGGAGCAAGTTTCGGAGAGCGAAGGGGAGGGGCGGTCCAATTTTTTCTCGGGTTTGAATTTTTCACCTCACACCAGACCTGCCGTGCTATTCTACACCGCCGAGACCCGGGACCTAAAAGAAATATATGCCGGGCAGTGGCGCTGGCGCGCAAGGCTGCCACCTGTCTGATTGACAGGCAGGGAGCGAGCGCTGGCTGGCTGAATTCGGACTGATGCCCGGCCTGGATCAGTCCGAATTCAGCTGTGACGTCAGCCGCTCTGCAGCCGGCCACTAGGAGGGAGACCCCTAGTGGCCGGATTTTCAAACATAAAATAAAGTATTTTAAAGGGGTTATCCAGGAAAAAAAAACTTTTTTATATATATCAACTGGCTCCAGAAAGTTAAACAGATTTGTAAATTACTTCTATTAAAAAATCTTAATCCTTTCAGTACTTATGAGCTTCTGAAGTTAATGTTGCTCTTTTCTGTCTAAGTGCTCTCTGATGACACCTGTCTCGGGAAATGCCCAGTTTAGAAGAGGTTTGCTATGGGGATTTGCTTCTAAACTGGGCGGTTCCCGAGACACGTGTCATCAGAGAGCACTTAGATAGAAAAGAACAACCGTAACTTCAGAAGCTCATAAGTACTGAAAGGATTAAGATTTTTTTTATAGAAGTAATTTACAAATGTGTTTAACTTTCTGGAGCCAGTTGATATATATATAAAGTTTTTTTCCTGGATAACCCCTTTAAATAAAAATTTTCAAAAATAAAGTATATTGGGAATATGTTTTATTTAATATGTACTATAACATATATAAAAAAAAGTTTCTTGACTGTGCCCATGTAAATGCCCACCTAATGATGCTCCACTGCCCAGTGTCAAATGGGCAGGGGCTCAAGCCCCCTTTCTTGTCAATGTGTGCACGTCCCTGACCAGTACACTCCTCTCCTAAAACACTCTGTGCTGCTTAATCCCTTGCTCCCACTATGTCTGTTACCCATACTATGCCTATATATATTTGCTGCAGACTTCACCTTCCCCATTCAGCTCAATGAGGAGAAATTTGCGCAGTAATTTGACTCGCTGGAGAGTCTTTACGCAAATTTTTGAAAATCCGCAGCAAAGCCGCCCAGTGTGCGTTTCCCCAGCTGCCTTGGGTCTGGTCACAGGACTACCTGCCCGTTCATGCGTACGCCTCCATTGGGATGTGATCGGGGTTAATGGCGCGGTGTCGGATTGCGGCGGTAATACGTGTAAATAACCGCAGGGTGAGGACGCGTCCGGCTCCGCTGACTGATAACTAAATAAACAGCTCTGCCATCAGTAAACAGCATTCCGCAGCCGCGTGTTACCCGGGATACAGCACGCCAGCCGTGCCCAGAATGCGGCCATCTGTCCGCCGCCGCTGCCAGGAGCCACCGGGGTTAACCCTGGAGCTGCCAGACACAGAATGCAAAGTGTTACATTGTATCAGTCTGCTACAAGAATCCAGAAATACAGTGACATGGGGCTACACCCAGCTTTCCTACACTCCTGAATGTCACATCTGCCTAGTGATGATGAAATATGTTAGCAAGGGAAGGCGCACTAGATTTAGACAGTGATAACCCGTATGGAGATATATTTGCTATCACCCAACTTTTCTAAACTCCTGAAATACGTATTTGCCTTATGTGTCATTTTTGCAGATCTTGGAAATGTTGCCGTTCAGTTGTGTTGTAGCCTTAATGGAAGCTATATTGGTTATCACTCAGCTTGCCTGGACTGCTGAACGTTACATCTGCCTAGTCATGTATAGAAATATATTATGATGCTGTATTTCCATTCAGGTGTATTGTAAAGTTGGGTGACCTGTTTAAACTGTAATGGTAGCCATATTGGTCATCAACCAGCTTTGCTGGAATTCTAAGTGCCAAATCCAACCTAGACTTGGTGACCTAGCAGCCATATTGATTGTCACCCAGCTTTCCTGGAATCCTAAATGCCAAATACAACCTAGACCTGGTGACATGGCAGCCATATTGATCGTCACCTAGCTTTCTTAGACTCCTGAACATCAACGTGTCCTGTGTGTTTATGCAGAATACATTAGCTGAAGATGTAATGCGTAGCCTATCCAGTAGGGTTTCCATTCAGGAGCCTGACAAAGCTAGGTTATTCCATCCTCGTTGAGAGCTGTCATGACAGCTTTATTGGTTGTCACCCAGCTTTCCCAGACCCCTGAACGTCATATCTGCCTAGTCATGTGTAGAAATACATTTTGATGACACTTTATTTCCATTCAGGAGAATGGTAAAGTTAGGTGACAGCAGCCATGCTAGCTATAATGGTAGTCATAGTGGTTGTCTTCCAGCTTTCCTAGAATTCTGAATGCCAAATGAAACCTAAATATGATGACAAAGCAGCTGTATTGTCACCCAGCTTTCTTAGACTCCTGAACATTCATCGTGTCCTTTGAGTTCATGCAGAATACATTAAGTTAAGGATGTAATGTGTAGTCTAGCCAGGCAGGTTTCCCTTCAGGAGCCTGGGAAAGCTGAGAGCTTGGTAGTCACCCAGCTTTCCCAGAAGCAGATGTGGCTGATTTGGTCGGGGCGTTGTCCTGACTGCTCTCACATTCCTCCGGGCCCTGAGAGATCCTGACATCTTACTCCCTTGTAAGCCGAGCCGGCAGGCGGATTGGCAGGCGCTGGGTGGCAGCTGTCGGGCACCTGCCCCTCGCCGAGCGGTGTGACACCATATTTTCCATCTTGTTGACAATCCTGAAATCTGTCGGCACATGCGGCAGACCCAGCTCGCCACAGATGGGACGGAAAGCGGATTAACCCAAAAATACGACAAGCGCGCTATAGATGCCATTCCCCCCCCCCCCCCCCCCACAATAATGGAATAATCCGCTTGAAGTGACAATGCCCCCCCCCCAGTTTATTGGCGTTGGAATGTTCCTTTCATATATTGCAGTGATATTTAAACTGCCAACGGCTGTCCAGGCATGCTGGGAGTTGTGGTTTTGCAACATCTGGAGGTCCACAGTTTGGAGACCACTGATACATTGTATTATAATGTACTGATAGTATTTGATTATTATTTTTTTTACTGTACTGTGCCCCAAGATATAGAACTTACTAATATATCACTCATTATACTGGCTTCAGTGTGTTTTTGTATGATTTACCCATGACAGGAAGTTGTGTAGTCCTCTCATTGTTAGTGTGGTGTTGTCTCAGCAGCTTTTGGCTCATCCCTTTCTCTTGACAGGAAGTTGTGTAGTCCTCTCGCTGTTAGTGTGATGTTGTCTCAGCAGCTCTCTAGCTCCTCCTGCTTTCCTGACAGGAAGTTGTGTAGTCCTCTCATGGTCAGTGTGATGTTGTCTCAAAAGCTCCTCCTGCTTTCCTGACAGGAAGTTGTGTAGTCCTCTCATTATCAGTGTAGTGTTGTCTCAAAAGCTCCTCCTGCTTTCCTGACAAGAAGTTGTGTAGCCTGTCATTGTCAGTGTGGTGATTTGTCTTAGCAGCTCTCTGGCCCCTCCCTCTGTCCTGACAAGGAGTTGTGTAGTCCTCTTATTGTCAGTGTAGTGTTGTCTCAGCAGCTCCCTGACTCCTTCCTCTCTTCTGACAGGATGTTGTGTAGTCCTCGCATTGTCATCGTGGTGTTGTCTCCAGCTCCCCAGCTTCTCCCTCTCTCCTGACAGGAAGTTTTGTTGTCCTCTCATTGTCACACATCATCCTCGGCTGTCTCTAAAGGTGTGATTGGATCTTGTCTCTGAGCTGTAGCCCCACCCCCTGAGTGATGTCATCACCTCTGACCAGTCCCTACAACACCATCTACCTGTCATATACACATATACATATCTTTATTGGGGCATTTAGGAAGAAGGAGGTGTAGTTACAGCATGCTGCCCTGTGCTAAGTAATGCCACGGGCAGAGGAGCAGACAAAGAAAGAATACAGCAGGTGCTGCTACATCACTGATTGTATGATGTTCTGAAACAGCTATGGGTGGGAAACAGGCAGGAGTAATGGGGAAGGGAAGTTGGCTGGGCGCGAGGCATGTGAAACAGAGCTGAGGAAAAGCAGTGCATTCTGGGAATTGTAGTACTGAGCAACTCCTGAACCAGGAAGTAGTGAGAGGACGTGGTAGGGGAGAGGATTATAGACCCATAGTGCAGTGCAACAGAGTAGGAATTAGTCCTGAGCTTGTCCACTGGGGGCGCTGGTGAGCAGAAGACATTGGGCCTGAGAAGAAGCACATATGGCGTAGTGCCCCTACGTCTGGTACCAGACTGAAGGATGTGAGGAGACCGTGGCCTGGGTGTATTCTACAGTGCATGTGTCTCCAGTGGTTTAGAGCAGCTGGAGAGACATCTCTGTTGGAATAACAACCAGCGCCTGCATCGCCGGCCGTGCCCCCCCGGAGGACCGGACCCAAACCACAAAGACTTTCTACAATCTTCTGGATTCCTTCATGCGCCAGTGAAGCCTAAGATGTCTATTTATTTACTTGTTTATTTATTGTTAATTATTACAAATGCCAAATAGAAGTATCAACATAGTGACATAATAGTGTCTATATAACAGTGCCTATATAATAGTGTCTATATAATAGTGCCTATATAATAGTGTCTATATAATAGTGCCTATATAATAGTGTCTATATAACAGTGCCTATATAATAGTGTCTATATAATAGTGTCTATATAAGTAATGTCTATATAAGTAACGTCTATATAATAGTATCTATATAATAGTGCCTATATACTAGTGTCTATATATTAGTGCCTATATAATAGTGTCTATATAAGTAATGTCTATATAATAGTGCCTATATAATAGTGTCTATATAATAGTGCCTATATACTAGTGCCTATATACTAGTGTCTATATAATAGTGCCTATATAATAGTGTCTATATAATAGTGCCTATATAATAGTGTCTATATAAGTAATGTCTATATAATAGTGCCTATATAATAGTGCCTATATAAGTAACGTCTATATACTAGTGTCTATATAATAGTGCCTATATAATAGTGCCTATATAAGTAACGTCTATATAATAGTGCCTATATAATAGTGCCTATATAAGTAACGTCTATATAATAGTGCCTATATAATAGTGCCTATATAATAGTGCCTATATAAGTAACGTCTATATAATAGTGCCTATATAATAGTGCCTATATAATAGTGTCTATATAAGTAATGTCTATATAATAGTGCCTATATAATAGTGCCTATATAATAGTGTCTATATACTAGTGCCTATATACTAGTGCCTATATACTAGTGTATATATACTAGTGCCTATATACTAGTGTCTATATAATAGTGCCTATATAATAGTGCCTATATAATAGTGCCTATATAATAGTGTCTATATAATAGTGCCTATATAATAGTGCCTATATAAGTAATGTCTATATAATAGTGTCTATATAATAGTGCCTATATAACTAATGTCTATATAATAGTGCCTATATAATAGTGTCTATATAATAGTGCCTATATAATAGTGTCTATATAATAGTGCCTATATAATAGTGCCTATATAAGTAATGTCTATATAATAGTGCCTATATAAGTGTCTATATAATAGTGCCTATATAATAGTGCCTATATAAGTAACGTCTATATAATAGTGCCTATATAATAGTGCCTATATAAGTAACGTCTATATAATAGTGCCTATATAATAGTGCCTATATAATAGTGCCTATATAAGTAACGTCTATATAATAGTGCCTATATAATAGTGCCTATATAATAGTGTCTATATAAGTAATGTCTATATAATAGTGCCTATATAATAGTGCCTATATAATAGTGTCTATATACTAGTGCCTATATACTAGTGCCTATATACTAGTGTATATATACTAGTGCCTATATACTAGTGTCTATATACTAGTGCCTATATAATAGTGCCTATATAATAGTGCCTATATAATAGTGTCTATATAATAGTGCCTATATAATAGTGCCTATATAAGTAATGTCTATATAATAGTGTCTATATAATAGTGCCTATATAACTAATGTCTATATAATAGTGCCTATATAATAGTGTCTATATAATAGTGCCTATATAATAGTGTCTATATAATAGTGCCTATATAATAGTGCCTATATAATAGTGCCTATATAAGTAATGTCTATATAATAGTGCCTATATAAGTGTCTATATAATAGTGCCTATATAATAGTGCCTATATAATAGTGCCTATATAATAGTGCCTATATAATAGTGCCTATATAATAGTGCCTATATAATTGTGTCTATATAATAGTGCCTATATAATTGTGTCTATATAATAGTGTCTATATAATAGTGTCTATATAATAGTGCCTATATAATAGTGTCTATATAAGTAATGTCTATATAATAGTGCCTATATAATAGTGCCTATATAATAGTGTCTATATAATAGTGCCTATATAATAGTGTCTATATAATAGTGCCTATATAAGTAACGTCTATATAATAGTGCCTATATAATAGTGCCTATATAATAGTGTCTATATAATAGTGCCTATATAAGTAACGTCTATATAATAGTGCCTATATAATAGTGCCTATATAATAGTGTCTATATAAGTAATGTCTATATACTAGTGCCTATATACTAGTGCCTATATACTAGTGCCTATATAATTGTGCCTATATAATTGTGTCTATATAATAGTGTATATATAAGTAATGTCTATATACTAGTGCCTATTTACTAGTGCCTATATACTAGTGCCTATATAATAGTGTATATATAATAGTGCCTATATAATTGTGCCTATATAATGGTGCCTATATAATTGTGCCTATATAATAGTGTATATAGAAGTAATGTCTATATACTAGTGCCTATATAATAGTGCCTATATAATAGAGCCTATATAATAGGGCCTATATAATAGTGTCTATATAAGTAGTGCCTATATAATAATGCCTATATAAGTAATGTCTATATCATAGTGTCTATATAAGTAATGTCTATATAATAGTCCCTATATAATAGTACCTATATAAGTAATGTTTATATAATAGTGCCTATATATTAGTGCCTGTGTAATAGTGCCTATATAATAGTGGCTATATAATAGTGCCTATATGATTAATATCTATACAGCTTATTGCAGCTATAGTAGTGTCTATATAATAGTGTCAGTAATGTCTATGCAGCTTATTACATTTATAGTAGAGTCTATATAATAGTGTCAGTAATGTCTATACAGCTTATTACAGCTATAGTAGTGTCTATATAATAGGGTCCGTAATATCTATACAGCTTATTACATCTATAGTAGTGTCTATATATTAGTGTCCGTAATATCTATACAGCTTATTACATCTATAGTAGTGTCTATATAATAGTGTCAGTAATGTCTATACAGCTTATTACATTTATAGTAGAGTCTATATAATAGTGTCAGTAATGTCTATACAGCTTATTACAGCTATAGTAGTGTCTATATAATAGTGTCAGTAATATCTATACAGCTTATTACATCTATAGTAGTGTCTATATAATAGTGTCAGTAATGTCTATACAGCTTATTACATTTATAGTAGAGTCTATATAATAGTGTCAGTAATGTCTATACAGCTTATTACATTTATAGTAGAGTCTATATAATAGTGTCAGTAATGTCTATACAGCTTATTACAGCTATAGTAGTGTCTATATAATAGTGTCAGTAATGTCTATACAGCTTATTACATTTATAGTAGAGTCTATATAATAGTGTCAGTAATGTCTATACAGCTTATTACATCTATAGTAGTGTCTATATAATAGTGACAGTAATGTTTATACAGCTTATTACATCTATAGTAGTGTCTATATAATAGTTTCAGTAATGTATATACAGCAAATTGAACCTATAGTAGTGTCTATATAATAGTATCAGTAATGTCTATACAGCTTATTACAGCTATAGTAGTGTCTATATAATAGTGTCAGTAATGTCTATACAGCTTATTACAGCTATAGTAGTGTCTATATAATAGTTTCAGTTCACTATATTACAGCCATAGCAGTGCCTACATAATAATGTCACATAGAAGTACCCGTACAGCTATAGTAGTGTCTATATAATAGTGTCAGTAATATCTATACAGCTTATTACATCTATAGTAGTGTCTATATAATAGTGACTGTAATATCTATACAGCTTATTACATCTATAGTAGTGTCTATATAATAGTGTCAGTAATATCTATACAGCTTATTACATCTATAGTAGTGTCTATATAATAGTGACTGTAATATCTATACAGCTTATTACATCTATAGTAGTGTCTATATAAAAGTGTCCGTAATATCTATACAGCTTATTACAGCTATAATAGTGTCTATATAATAGTGTCAGTAATGTCTATACAGCTTATTACAGCTATAGTAGTGTCTATATAATAGTGTCAGTAATGTCTATACAGCTTATTACAGCTATAGTAGTGTCTATATAATAGTGTCCGTAATATCTCTACAGCTTATTACAGCTATAGTAGTGTCTATATAATAGTGTCCGTAATATCTATACAGCTTATTACATCTATAGTAGTGTCTATATAATAGTGTCAGTAATGTCTATACAGCTTATTACATTTATAGTAGAGTCTATATAATAGTGTCAGTAATGTCTATACAGCTTATTACAGCTATAGTAGTGTCTATATAATAGTGTCCGTAATATCTATACAGCTTATTACAGCTATAGTAGTGTCTATATAATAGTGTCCGTAATGTCTAAACAGCTTATTACAGCTATAGTAGTGTCTATATAATAGTGTCAGTAATGTCTATACAGCTTAGTACAGCTATAGTAGTGTCTATATAATAGTGTCAATATTGTCTATACAGCTTATTACATCTATAGTAGTGTCTATATAATAGTGTTAATATTGTCTATACAGCTTATTACAGCTATAGTAGTGTCTATATAATAGTGTCAGTAATGTCTATGCAGCTTATTACAGCTATAGTAGTGTCTATATAATAGTGTCCATAATATCTATACAGCTTATTACAGCTATAGTAGTGTCTATATAATAGTGACAGTAATGTTTATACAGCTTATTACATCTATAGTAGTGTCTATATAATAGTGACAGTAATGTTTATACAGCTTATTACATCTATAGTAGTGTCTATATAATAGTGTCAGTAATGCCTATACAGCTTATTACAGCTATAGTAGTGTCTATATAATAGTGTCAGTAATGTCTATACAGCTTATTACAGCTATGGTAGTGTCTATATAATAGTGTCAGTAATATCTATACAGCTTATTACATCTATAGTAGTGTCTATATAATAGTGACAGTAATGTTTATACAGCTTATTACATCTATAGTAGTGTCTATATAATAGTGTCAGTAATGTCTATACAGCTTATTACATCTATAGTAGTGTCTATATAATAGTGTCCGTAATATCTATACAGCTTATTACAGCTATAGTAGTGTCTATATAATAGTGTCAGTAATGTCTATACAGCTTATTACAGCTATAGTAGTGTCTATATAATAGTGTCCGTAATATCTCTACAGCTTATTACAGCTATAGTAGTGTCTATATAATAGTGTCCGTAATATCTATACAGCTTATTACATCTATAGTAGTGTCTATATAATAGTGTCAGTAATGTCTATACAGCTTATTACATTTATAGTAGAGTCTATATAATAGTGTCAGTAATGTCTATACAGCTTATTACAGCTATAGTAGTGTCTATATAATAGTGTCCGTAATATCTATACAGCTTATTACAGCTATAGTAGTGTCTATATAATAGTGACAGTAATGTTTATACAGCTTATTACATCTATAGTAGTGTCTATATAATAGTGTCCGTAATATCTATACAGCTTATTACATCTATAGTAGTGTCTTTATAATAGTGTCAGTAATGTCTATACAGCTTATTACAGCTATAGTAGTGTCTATATAATAGTGTCAGTAATGTCTATACAGCTTATTACATCTATAGTAGTGTCTATATAATAGTGTCAATATTGTCTATACAGCTTATTACAGCTATAGTAGTGTCTATATAATAGTGTCAGTAATGTCTATACAGCTTATTACAGCTATAGTAGTGTCTATATAATAGTGTCCGTAATATCTATACAGCTTATTACATCTATAGTAGTGTCTATATATTAGTGTCCGTAATATCTATACAGCTTATTACATCTATAGTAGTGTCTATATAATTGTGTCAATATTGTCTATACAGCTTATTACAACTATAGTAGTGTCTATATAATAGTGTCAGTAATATCTATACAGCTTATTACATCTATAGTAGAGTCTATATAATAATGTCAGTAATGTCTATACAGCTTATTACAGCTATAGTAGTGTCTATATAATAGTGTCAGTAATGTCTATACAGCTTATTACAGCTGTGGTAGTGTCTATATAATAGTGTCAGTAATATCTATACAGCTTATTACAGCTATAGTAGTGTCTATATAATAGTGACTGTAATATCTATACAGCTTATTACATCTATAGTAGTGTCTATATAATAGTGTCAGTAATATCTATACAGCTTATTACAGCTATAGTAGTGTCTATATAATAGTGACTGTAATATCTATACAGCTTATTACATCTATAGTAGTGTCTATATAATAGTGTCAGTAATGTCTATACAGCTTATTACATCTATAGTAGTGTCTATATAATAGTGTCAGTAATATCTATACAGCTTATTAC